>NW_022263409.1:0-57854 GCF_002021735.2 Oncorhynchus kisutch | reverse complement strand
ACCAGTAGAGAATGCAAAATGCTTTATTGAAGGAAGTTAGTTCTATTCAAGTGTTATAAATACATGCATTATAAATATTGATATATAACCCTCGCAAGAAACAGACTTCATTATAGTCAAAATACACTACACTGAATATTATGTACTATTATCACCGTTCTCACTTCTAGGGACTGAACTACACAAGTACCTGCCCTATCCAGAATAGCCTCCTCTCTTACTGACAGTTGGGGGCTGCTATCCTTTCACCCTCCATGGCTGTTAGCTAGCTACTACAAATGCATTTGGAGTTTGTTTTTACAGTGATAAATACATCAAGATAGCTAGCTAAATGAAGTTAGGTAGCTGGTGATATTTAATTCACTTAGTTATTATACAGTATGTGAAGTTGGCTAGATAGCAAGCTAGTCAACTAGCTAGCTCATTTAGCAGCTCATTTGAGATAGTCTGCACTGTAGCTAGTTAGCTAATAATACATTGTTTAAAAAAAAAATTTAAGTAAGTCAATGTATTGACTTACTTGAATAGATTCATCCAGTGTAACGGCATTCGAGGAAGAAGAAGGTGAGGACCAAGGTGCAGCGTGGTACGTCTATTATTTACTGAACACTAAATGCAAAATAAACAAAAGGAATAACCGAAACAGTTCTAACAGGTGAAACAAACCCTCAACAGAAAACAACTACCACAACCTAAGGTGGCAAACAGGCTGCCTAAGTATGATTCCAATCAGAGACAACGAAAGACAGCTGTCCCTGATTGAGAACCAACCGGCCGAAACATAGAAATACAAAAACCTAGACATACAAACATAGAATGCCCACCCAAATCACACCCTGGCCAAACAAAAATAGAAACATACAAAGCAATCTATGGTCAGGGCGTGACAGTACCCCAAACCCCCCCCCCCCCCCCAAAGGTGTGGACTCCGGACGCAAAACCTGAACCCAAAGGGGAGGGTCTGGGTGGGCATTACTCCGCGGTGGCGGCTCTGGTGAGGGACGTGGACCCTGCTCCACCTTTGGCTCGGCCCACTTAAGTAATGCCTCTAGAGCGGGGACCCTCACCGCCGACCCCGGACTGAAGGCCCTCGTAGATGCCCTGGACTGAAGGGCGCCTCTGGACTGAGGGACTGCGACTCCAGACTGAGGGACTGCGACTCCGGACTAAGGGGCTGCGACTCCGGACTGAGGGGCTGCGACTCCGGACTGAGGGGCTGTGACTCTGGCGCCTCTGGACTGAGGGGCTGCGGCTCCGGACTGAGGGGCTGCGGCTCCGGACTGAGGGGCTGCGACTCCGGACTGAGGGGCTGCGATTCCGGACTGAGGGGCTGCAACTCCGGACTGAGGGCTGCGACTCTGGCGCCTCTGGATTGAGGGGCTGCGACTCTGGCGCCTCTGGATTGAGGGGCTGCGACTCTGGCGCCTCTGGATTGAGGGGCTGCGACTCTGGCGCCTCTGGACTGAGGGGCTGTGACTCTGGCAGCTCCGGACTGGAGGGAGACTCTGGCAGCTCCGGACTGGAGGGAGACTCTGGCAGCTCCGTACTGGAGGGAGACTCTGGCAGCTCCGGACTGGAGGGAGACTCTGGCAGACCCGGACTGGAGGGAGACTCTGACAGACCCGGACTGGAGGGAGAACCTGGAGGGAGGAGACGGAGAGACAGCCTGGTCCTTGGAGGAGGCACAGGATAGACCGGGCCGTGGAGGCGCACTGGAGGTCTCGAACTAAGGGCCTGCACAACCCGTCCTGGCTGGATGGTGATTTTAGCCCGGCGGGGCGCAGGCACAGGACGCACTGGGCTGTGCAGACACACGGGAGACACATTGCGCAGAGCCGATGCAGGATATCCTGGCCGAGGAGACACACTGGCGGTCTGGAGAGCAGGGCTGGCACCCTCCGCTGGATCCTCAAACCTAGCCCGGCAGATGCAGGGAGCTGGAATGTAAAGCACCGGGCTCAGAGCACGTATTGGAGAGCTGTGGCACTGAGCTGGCACAGGACGTGCAGGGCTAGGGAGGCGCACAGGAGGCCTGGTGCGTGGGCTGGCACAGTCTTCACCAGACGGCCAGCACGCACCTCAGGACGAGTATGGAGAGCTGACTCATGTGACATCAAATCGCGGACACGCTCCGTTGGGCGGATGTCGTGCCTCATGCACCAACACAGCAGCTCTCACATTGCTATCTCCTCCAGTCTCCCCATCAACTCCTTCACAGTCTCGGCTTTGCTTCCTTTGCTCACCTCCAATTTCACCCCATAGCCCGGGCCTGACCAGTCCCATGATCGCCACGGGGAGTGGGCTCAGGTCTCCAACCTGACTCTGCCACACTCCCCGTGTGCCTCCCACAAAAAATTATTGGGGCTGCCTCTCGGGCTTCCTTGCCAGCCGTGTTTCCTCGTATCTACGGTTCTCTTCTCCACGCTGCTTGGTCCTTTGGTGGTGGGTAGTTCTGTAACGGCATTCAGAGGAAGAAGATGAGGACCAAGGTGCAGCGTGGTACATGTTCATATTATTTATTCGAAACTGAACACTAAATACAAAATAACAAAAGGAATAACCGAAACAGTTCTAACAGGTGAAACAAACCCTCAACAGAAAACAACTACCCACAACCTAAGGTGGAAAACAGGCTGCCTAAGTATGATTCCCAAACAAAAATAGAAACATACAAAGCAATCTACGGTCAGAGCGTGACACCCAGCCATGTGGACAACTGGAAACAGGGCAGCAAAGTTTGTCAACAGCGTTTTAGAGGGGGGATACTATCCATTTCTTGTTTCTAAACTATGAGATGTGCTACACCTGGTGGAGAGAGATTGTAAAACAAAAATAGTTGCTATATGCTTGCTGTACGTTATGATGTAACAGAGGGTCCGTTTTTTCAACTTTTCTCCAATACTATAGACCCATTACCATGTCGATCAACACTTGAATAGAAACGTAGTTCACACCCCAGATTTTTATCGGTGTCAATGATAAACGCAAAAAAGCCTTTGGATCTTTTGATTGAAGAATGGCAAGTCAAAACATATGTCATTGCCCAGAGAGGAGATGAGAGGATAGGAAAGGAGAAGAGATGACTGGAGAGCAGGGGAGGGGAGATGACTGGAGAGGAGAAGATAGGACCAGAGGAGAGGAGAAGAGAGGGCTGGAGAGGGGAAGATAGGACCAGAGGAGAGGAGAAGAGAGGGCTGGAGAGGAGAAGATAGGACCAGAGGAGAGTCCAAATCCAAATGTTTTGGTGTGGATTGAGGCCAATACATTCCTATCAGTAGTGTTCCTCCGTTGTATCCAGCTTTCCTTATTTCTATTGTGGATTGTGTTTCTGTACGCCAATGGAAAGTCTACAAAACTAGGAGAAAACCAGCCTATGTATTGAATACATGGAATTGGATTGATACCGATAAATTAATCGTGCACGCAATTTTTTTTTTCATTTGTAATCAGGAATCAAATCTGATGTGTATGAAATAGTTTGGTGCAATATGCATAAAAGGAGAGTAATTGCCCATCATTCTGCACCTTTCAGTAGTTGATCATCATGATTTAGTGACTGCAAAGAACATTTATGGATCTACTGGGATTTTCAAAAGAGACTAGCTTTCTGTTTTGTCTGCTCTTGCACTCAAGAGATGAGTACAGATAAGGTCCATGGAGCTAGAAAGGCAACATATGGACAATGTCAATGCTACATTCAG
The DNA here is from genome assembly GCF_002021735.2 of Oncorhynchus kisutch. Classification (NCBI taxonomy): domain Eukaryota; kingdom Metazoa; phylum Chordata; class Actinopteri; order Salmoniformes; family Salmonidae; genus Oncorhynchus; species Oncorhynchus kisutch. The sequence goes on along the minus strand of NW_022263409.1, from coordinate 54,153 downwards.
GCAGCCAGTAAAGAAATTCCCCTTTGCCACAGCTAATGCTAATACTACAGCCAACTCTGCAGTAGACAACCCCAATACATGCCGATATTGTGGCATTTCTCATGGACGAGGAAAAGAACACTGCCCAGCCCATGGAAAAATGTGCAAATCCTGTGGTACAGCTAATCACTTTGCAAGGGTCTGCATGAAAAGCAAGAGAAAGGAGGGTAAAGTGCACTCCATGGAAACAAACACAGATGAAGGGAACGACAGCACAGAGGATGTATATGCTAGCGAGCGCATAGGGGCAGTGAGGGCAAAAGGACAAAAGTGGTTTGTCACTCTGCTACTTAATAATAAACCACAGCAATGCCAGCTAGATTCAGGGGCCACATGCAACGTTATGAGCCTTAGACAAAAGGAGGCTCGCGCCCAGAGACAAACTCACAGAGTAGTACCAAGCTGAAACTGTATTCAGGCCAGTTCATGACCTCTTTAGGCCTGTTTGTGACAGAGTGTGTTTTACGTGGCCAGAAATACACCCTTGAGTTTGAAATAGTTGAGGCTAGTCAACCGCCATTACTGTCAGGTTCTACATGCGAGCGCCTTGGGCTTTTATTAACTTCACCATCCCAGCTGATCTTAACATTATAGACAAAGTCCAGGCTGGGCCCCTGAGCAAGGAGACACTCCTAAGCAAGTACCATGATGTCTTCAACGTACCGGTCGAGTCAGTTCCCGGGGAAGTCCACTTTGAGTTGGACGCAGCAATCCAGCCTGTCCAGTGTTCACCCCGCAATGTACCAGTGGCCATGAAAGCAGCTACGAAGGCTCAGCTTGACAAATACGAAGCAGATGGCCACATCATATCCGTCACCGAGCCTACAGACTGGATAAGTAATATGGTTATCGTCAAGAAACCAGACAAGCTACGGATATGCATTGATCCTAACACCTCAACCGGGCTCTGCGACGTTCACATTACATTATGCCCACGTTGGAGGATGTTCTTTACAAGCTCCCAAAGGCCAGAGTCTTCACGCTCGTGGATGCCAGAGATGCCTTCCTGCAGTGCAAGCTCGACGAGCCCAGCAGCTACATGACCACCTTTTGGACACCCTGGGGCAGGAAGAGGTGGTTAAAGCTTCCGTTGGGTGTCTCTGTGGCTCCAGAGGTGTATCAGCGGAAACAGCATGAGCTGTTGATGGGGCTCAGTGGCGTGGAACCCATAGCAGATGGCATCCTCGTAGTGGGTGGGGACAGTGATGAGGAGGCAGAATGTGACCATGACGCCAAGCTGCTGGCCCTGATGGTCAGATGCAGACAGGTCAAGCTAAGGCTAAGCATAAAAAAGCTTCAGTTTAAAGTGCCAGAGGTCCGCTTTCATGGGCACATCTTGTCCTCCACCGGATTGAAGGTGGATCCTGAAAAAGTGAAGGCTGTCTTGGAAATGCCCCACCCATCTGACGTGAAGACAGTGCAGCGCTTCGTCGGATTCGTCACCTACCTGGCCAAATTCCTACCGCGGCTCTCTGAAGTGTGTGAGCCACTAAGGAGGCTCATGGACAAGGACACCATCTGGCATTGGCTCCCAAAACATGACGCAGCGGTGAGGGAAATAAAACAACTGGTCACCCAGACACCCGTACTGCGATACTACAATGTGTCGAAACCTGTCACGATTCAGAGTGACTCAAGCCAGTATGGACTTGGCTGTTGCCTCATGCAGGAGGGCCAGCCTGTGGCATTCGCCTCTAGGGCACTCACCCCAACAGAGCAGAACTATGCCCAGATAGAGAATGCTGAGTGCCTCAGCATTGTGTTTGCATGCCAACGCTTCCACCACTACCTGTACGGGCAGATCACAAGCCCCTTATTGCTATACTCAGCAAGCCTCTTCTGAATGCCCCAAAACGACTGCAGAGCATGCTACTGGCCCTACAAAACTGCAACCTCAAGGTGGTGTATAAGCCAGGGCCAGAGATGTATGTGAGTGACACGCTCAGCAGGGCTACTGCATCAGGCACTCACACACGCTCCATGCATGAACAACACGCAGTGTGCAGCTTACAAACAGAGCAAGTGGATGTTGAACACATCAACCAGGCTGACTACCTCAATGTTACTGACCAGCACCTTATACAAATCAGAGAGCACACAGACAGGGATTAGCAACTCCAGGCATTGAGGTCTGTGATTCTGATGGGCTGGGCCGACTGCAAGGAAGAAACTGCTTTAGCCGTCAGAGGATATTGGCCAGTCAAAGAGGAGCTCAGTGTTCAAAACTGAATAATATTCAAGTGTCAGAGAGTCGTTATTCCCCGATCTCTGCGCCCTGAGATGTTGGCACGCGTGCACTCAAGTCACATAGGAGGTGAGGCCTGTTACAGACAAGCACGTGACACACTGTACTGGCCAGGAATGCAGAGTGAAATCAAAGACTATGTCAGTAAATGCACAGTCTGCAATGAATATGCAACAGAGAGAGACGATGATGTCCCACGAGCTACCGATGCGCCCCTGGCAGATAGTAAGTCTAGATCTCTTCCAGCACAGTGGCAAAGACTTTCTGCTGGTAGTCGATCATTACTCAGACTTTTGGGAGACAACGATCAAACGCTGCAAGGCTCAGTTTGCCCGCTATTGCCAGCCAGATAGGGTAATTTCAGACAATGGACCCCAATTCTCCGGAGTTGAGTTCCGAAAATTTGCTGCAGAATGGGAATTCGAGCACGTCACTACACCCAAAAGCTAATGGGAAGGTGGAGTCCGCAGTAAAAATCGCAAAGAACCTCTGCAAAAAGGCTCTGCGAGAGGGCAAAGATTCCTGGAAAGCAATCCTGCAGTGGCGCAATACCCCGACAGAAGGCATGGATAGCAGCCCGGCACAGCGCCTCATGGCAAGGCGCGTAAAAGCAGCTCTGCCAGTAGCCAGCACTCTCCTGGAGCCATGTGTGGTGACAGACGTGCTGGTGAAGCTACGTCACAGAAGACAGGTCTCCAAGTTCATCTACGACAAATCAGCAAAAGACTTACCTGAGCTCAGGGTGGGTGAAACGGTGCGAATGAAGCCACTACCAGGGGACCGGACAGGCCTCTGGAGACTCGGATCCTGTGTACAGAAAGTTGCACCACGCTCCTACTTGGTCGAAGTGAATGGATCAATGTACCGTCGTAACAGGGTTGACCTTCGGATTGCTGAGCCAGCACCTATTCAGAACCCTGATGGCCAAAGGGGTCGCATGACCCCTTTGGCCGTCATTTGGACGTCATTTCCGGTCACAACTTGCAGGCTTGTTTTCGAGTTGCTGTGCGTTTTGTTGCCAACCTGTTTTGCTACCTGACAACTTTACGGTTTTCACTTTTTAATTACCGTTCATATATTTATTTATTTTTTCCTCAACTTTTTCACTCCGGACGCTTTATCTGGACACGATTCGTCAGGACCTCCAACAGCCGAAGCTAAGTAGTAACATTAACATGATGCCTTCTAATTGCAGCCGCTGTACTCGCCTTACGGCGAGGATAGCTGTGCTGCAAGCCCAGCTTCAGACGCAATCGTTAGGCAAGGGTAATTTCAGTGTAGGAAAGGATGAAACAGTGTCTGTGCCACCAGTAAGTACAGATAGTAGTGTAAATCCCCTGGCACAGTCCCCGCAGCCGGACAACTTTCTCACGGTTTCTGGAAGGAAATGCTGTAGGAACGCTCAACCGGTGTCGCTCATTCAGCCGACAGAAACTTTCAACCGGTTTTCCCCATTAAGCAGCGGGTCAGAGTCAGAGGCCGATTCTTCTCTGGTCTCTACTCCTCCTGTTACGGGGTCTGAGACGCCGAAGCTTCCCCACCATTAGCTCTGACAAATTGAAAACTCTAGTCATTGGCGACTCCATTACCCGCAGTATTAGACTTAAAAGCGAATCATCCAGCGATCATACACTGTTTTACCCCGGGGGCAGGGCTACCGACGTTAAGGCTAATCTGAAGATGGTGCTGGCTAAAGCTAAAACTGGCGAGTGTAGAGAGTATAGAGATATTGTTATCCACGTCGGCACCAACGATGTTAGGATGAAACAGTCAGAGATCACCAAGCGCAACATAGCTTCTGCGTGCATATCAGCTAGAAAGATGTGTCGGCATCGAGTAATTGTCTCTGGCCCCCTCCCAGTTAGGGGGAGTGGTGAGCTCTACAGCAGAGTCTCACAACTCAATCGCTGGTTGAAAACTGTTTTCTGCCCCTCCCAAAAGTTAGAATTTGTAGATAATTGGCCCTCTTTCTGGGACTCACCCACAAACAGGACCAAGCCTGACCTGCTGAGGAGTGACGGACTCCATCCTAGCTGGAGGGGTGCTCTCATCTTATCTACCAACATAGACAGGGCTCTAACTCCTCTAGCTCCACAATGAAATAGGGTGCAGGCCAGGCAGCATAGTGGAGTCTGCCACTAGCACAGTCAGTGTAGTCAGCTCAGCTATCACCATTGAGACCGTGTCTGTGCCTCGACCTAGGTTGGGCAAAACTACACTAGTGACCATATCCCCCGTGCATCCGCAAAGGCGGAGGGTGTTGCTAACATTTACGATAGCAAATTTCAATTTACAAAAAAAAATGACGTTTTCGTCTTTTGAGCTTCTAGTCATGAAATCTATGCAGCCTACTCAATCACTTTTTATAGCTACTGGTTTACAGGCCTCCTGGGCCATATACAGCGTTTCTCACTGAGTTCCCTGAATTCCTATCGGACCTTGTAGTCATAGCAGATAATATTCTAATCTTTGGTGACTTTAATATTCACATGGAAAAGTCCACAGACCCACTGCCAAAAGGCTTTCGGAGCCATCATCGACTCAGTGGGTTTTGTCCAACATGTCTCTGGACCCACTCACTGTCACAGTCATATGCTGGACCTAGTTTTGTCCCATGGAATAAATGTGGTGGATCTTAATGTTTTTCCTCATAATCCTGGACTATCGGACCACCATTTTATTACGTTTGCAATTGCAACAAATAATCTGCTCAGACCCCAACCAAGGAACATCAAAAGTCGTGCTATAAATTCACAGACAACACAAAGATTCCTTGATGCCCTTCCAGACTCCCTCTGCCTACCCAAGAACGCCAGAGGACAAAAATCAGTTAACCACCTAACTGAGGATCTCAATTTAACCTTGCGCAATACCCTAGATGCAGTTGCACCCCTAAAAACGAAACTAGCTCCCTGGTACACAGAAAATACCCCGAGCTCTGAAGCAAGCTTCCAGAAAATTGGAACGGAAATGGCGCCACACCAAACTGGAAGTCTTCCGACTAGCTTGGAAGGACGGTACCGTGCAGTACCGTAGAGCCCTTACTGCTGCTCGATCATCCTATTTTCTAACTTAATTGAGGAAAATAAGAACAATCCGAAATTCCTTTTTGATACTGTCGCAAAGCTAACTAAAAAGCAGCATTCCCCAAGAGAGAATGACTTTCACTTTAGCAGTGATAAATTCATGAACTTCTTTGAGGAAAATATTATGATTATTAGAAAAGCAATTACGGACTCCTCTTAAACCTGCGTATTCCTCCAAACCTCAGTTGTCCTGAGTCTGCACAACTCTGCCAGGACCTAGGATCAAGAGAGACGCTCAAGTGTTTTAGTACTATATCTCTTGACACAATGATGAAAATAATCATGGCCTCTAAACCTTCAAAGCTGCATACTGGGACCCTATTCCAACTAAACTACTGAAAGAGCTGCTTCCTGTGCTTGGCCCTCCTATGTTGAACATAATAAACGGCTCTCTATCCACTGGATGTGTACCAAACTCACTAAAAGTGGCAGTAATAAAGCCTCTCTTGAAAAAAGCCAAACCTTGACCCAGAAAACATAAAAAACTATCGGCCTAAACAATGTATACGAAATGCTTCAGTCTGGTTTTAGACCCCATCATAGCACTGAGACGGCACTTGTGAAGGTGGTAAATGACATTTTAATGGCATCGGACCGAGGCTCTGCATCTGTACTCGTGCTTGTAGACCTTAGTGCTGCTTTGATACCATCGATCACCACATTCTTTTGGAGAGATTGGAAACCCAAATTGGTCTACAACGGACATGTTTCTGGCCTGGTTTAGATCTTATCTGTCGGAAAGATATCAGTTGTCTCTGTGAATGGTTTGTCCTCTGACAAATCAACTGTAAATTTCGGTGTTCCTCAAGGTTCCGTTTTAGGACCACTATTGTTTTCACTATATATTTTACCTCTTGGGGAGTTATTCGAAAACATAATGTAAAACTTTCACTGCTATGCGGATGACACACAGCTGTACATTTCAATGAAACATGGTGAAGCCCCCAAAATTGCCCTCGCTAGAAGCATGTGTTTCAGACATAAGGAAGTGGATGGCTGCAAACTTTCTACTATTAAACTCGGACAAAACAGAGATGCTTGTTCTAGGTCCCAAGAAACAAAGAGATCTTCTGTTGAATCTGACAATTAATCTTAATGGTTGTACAGTCGTCTCAAATAAAACTGTGAAGGACCTCGGCGTTACTCTGGACCCTGATCTCTCTTTTGAAGAACATATCAAGACCATTTCGAGGACAGCTTTTTTCCATCTACGTAACATTGCAAAAATCAGAAACTTTCTGTCCAAAAATGATGCAGAAAAATGTATCCATGCTTTTGTCACTTCTAGGTTAGACTACTGCAATGCTCTATTTTTCCGGCTACCCGGATAAAGCACTAAATAAACTTCAGTTAGTGCTAAATACGGCTGCTAGAATCCTGACTAGAACCAAAAAATTTGATCATATTACTCCAGTGCTAGCCTCTCTACACTGGCTTCCCTGTCAAAGCAAGGGCTGATTTCAAGGTTTTACTGCTAACCTACAAAGCATTACATGGGCTTGCTCCTACCTATCTCTCTGATTTGGTCCTGCCGTACATACCTACACGTACGCTACGGTCACAAGACGCAGGCCTCCTAATTGTCCCTAGAATTTCTAAGCAAACAGCTGGAGGCAGGGCTTTCTCCTATAGAGCTCCATTTTTATGGAACGGTCTGCCTACCCATGTCAGAGACGCAAACTCGGTCTCAACCTTTAAGTCTTTACTGAAGACTCATCTCTTCAGTGGGTCATATGATTGAGTGTAGTCTGGCCCAGGAGTGGAAGGTGAACGCAAGAACGCAAAGGCTCTGGAGCAACGAACCGCCCTTGCTGTCTCTGCCTGGCCGGTTCCCCTTTTCCACTGGGATTCTCTGCCTCTAACCCTATTACAGGGGCTGAGTCACTGGCTTGCTGGGGCTCTCTCATGCCGTCCCAGGAGGGGGTGCGTCACCTGAGTGGGTTGATTCACTGTTGTGGTCATCCTGTTGGGTTGGCGCCTCCCCCTTGGGTTGTGCCGTGGCGGAGATCTTTGTGGGCTATACTCAGCCTTGTCTCAGGATGGTAAGTTGGGTGGTTGAAGATATCCCTCTAGTGGTGTGGGGGCTGTGCTTTGGCAAAGTGGGTGGGGTTATATCCTTCCTGTTTGGCCCTGTCCGGGGGTGTCCTCGGATGGGGCCACAGTGTCTCCTGACCCCTCCTGTCTCAGCCTCCAGTATTTATGCTGCAGTAGTTTATGTGTCGGGGGGCTGGGGTCAGTTTGTTATATCTGGAGTACTTCTCCTGTCCTATTCGGTGTCCTGTGTGAATCTAAGTGTGCGTTCTCTAATTCTCTCCTTCTTTCTTTCTCTCTCTCGGAGGACCTGAGCCCTAGGACCATGCCCCAGGACTACCTGACATGATGACTCCTTGCTGTCCCCAGTCCACCTGGCCATGCTGCTGTTCCAGTTTCAACTGACCTGAGACCTAGGACCATGCCCCAGGACTACCTGACATGATGACTCCTTGCTGTCCCCAGTCCACCTGGCCATGCTGCTGCTCCAGTTTCAACTTCCACCTGACTGTGCTGCTGCTCCAGTTTCAACTGTTCTGCCTTATTATTATTCGACCATGCTGGTCATTTATGAACATTTGAACATCTTGGCCATGTTCTGTTATAATCTCCACCCGGCACAGCCAGAAGAGGACTGGCCACCCCACATAGCCTGGTTCCTCTCTAGGTTTCTTCCTAGGGTTTGGCCTTTCTAGGGAGTTTTTCCTAGCCACCGTGCTTCTACACCTGCATTGCTTGCTGTTTGGGGTTTTAGGCTGGGTTTCTGTACAGCACTTTGAGATATCAGCTGATGTACGAAGGGCTATATAAATACATTTGATTTGATTTTGATTTGATTTGACAAAAGACAGAACCCCAGCAAGTCACATGGGGCCTGAGGCACTGGGCGAAGAGCCAGGGGATCACAGGTCGGCCGCTCCCTCGCCCATCAATTCTCCCCTTAGACGTTCAGGTGACACGCCTGTGCAGGAACCCGCAGTCCTCGCAGTCCTCGCAGACAAGCCCCCTGTCTTCCATCAGGGATTGTTGACAGACAGACAGAGATAAAAGTGAAGAGAATATCAAAATGTGTTATTGTTACCTGAGAAAAATAAATAAATGATACTAAACTGTTTAATGTTGGAAATTGTTACTAGGTTTGTTTTGTTAGTGAATTGACACCTCCTGTCCTATTTTATTAAATGGAAGATGTTATGGGTGTAAGATGGCACAGTGATGCCATCTGTTGGTAAATGTTCCTTACTGCAACTCTTGTGTTTTACCGGGGTGCTTGAGATACCCGGATGTGTTGTGATGTACTGAACAAGACTGGTCACTCGCATCAATGCCGTCAATAACGTTCAAACAGTTGCTCAATGTGAAAATACAATACAGACCAACGAAGCAACTCTGCTTCTTCTGTCTGATTTCTCTTTACAATGAAAGGGGGTGCACCGTTCCTGGAGGTACTGCAATACCAGGTCGATGCGTGGAGTGGACGGAGCAAGCCCCTATTCCATCTCCCTATTCCAAAAATCAATTTAATATATGGTCCCCAGATAGGGGACGTATCAGATATTAAACTGATAAGAACAGATACTACACTTGATCTTAGCCAAAAGGCCGAGAAGCGATACCTGCAATGATTTCGGGACGAAGTGGCCGTTCTCCGACACGTCAAATTCGATTATGGCTACATCAAAATGAGCACTGTATGCTTTTTGTTTTCCATAAAAATATAATGCTTTAAATAAATGGTGGCATGGATGGGGAGTTGATCAACGCCAGGAATGACCACGTTTGACTGTTACAAAGTAACACATTTGTAGGTTCTAAGATCACGTGGTCATCCGCCCTCCAATCAGAAATGAGAGAACACGTTAACCTGATCAACAGCTAAATTGGAATAATAATATATTACGTGTGGGGAGTGGGGGATGGGGGGCAATTTGGAGATAATAATATTGACATAACATTTGATCTTGTATCGAGTATATCTGGTAGCATCGCTGCCACAAACGAACTGAAGCAATTGTCCACTTGGTGGCGCCAGAGTTCCACCGACCGTCACTTTTTCCTGGTTGTCCTGTGTGGTACAGAAAACTGCATTTCAATGTTGAACGACTTGACTTCAAGACATCGTCAACGAAAATAACGTTAACAATAAAAATAGCCTGTCTTTTTTGTATCTGTCTGTAGAGCCTTGTATGATAAGTCCATTGTGAGAAGGCCTTCATAAAGTGTCCCTCCTAAATTACTTCAAAGATGTCTATGGCACTGGACTGCAGTAAGAGAGCTAAGGAGCGGATGGTCCTGGCTGCCTAAATGATTCCTCCACATAATAAACATGGCACTTTGGAGGCTTACTTTTATAATTAGACTTACTCAGTCACTATAACTAACTTCATAAAATGCCATTAGGCCTAATGAAGATACTGTATATGTAAGTTACTTGATTGGTGTCTTGTGAATCCACCTGTATGTGCATTATACGATAATAAATCACTTTTCTCCCGGGTAACCTGGTAGTTTCCACCAAAACATGGAAGTGTCATTCAAAAGCATTATAACGCATATAAATGTCTGGATTTGATGAGAGCTTTGATTCAGCATGAACATTCTAATCTGATGCTACCTGAGCCTGATGAGACCAATATTAACCACATTTAATGAACCCTACATTCACCCCATTTAATGAGCCCTACATTAACCACATTTAATGAGCCGAAGCACAAATTATTGTACTGTTATCCATTAGGTCCACCAGGACCTCACATGACTGTGAAACATTGTTGTGTTGTAACTTTAATTTATGACGTTCACCACACTAATCAGTGATATATTTTTTTAATGGGAAGTAATAGCTGGTTTAATTTTGTTAATGAAATAGTTGTGCTATTGTATTGTTCTGACTTCATGGGGCCGACTGGAGTGAATGTCATCGTTCACAATGTCATGAAAAGCTCCTCCTTCACTAGAACGGCCCGACTACAGACTATATCATGTCGGGCACATTAAGTGATGCTATGTTTTCTGTTATTTTTAGGATTTTATAGTTTGACACAACGTATTGGAAGATTTTTGGTCCCTCTGAAAGCCGAGGTCCGATAGTCACGGTTCACCACTGGATCTAAGCGAACGCTTCCATTAAACCTGTCCAGGTCCAGTCTGTCCAGTTTCTGCTAGTGCACGTACCACATGGCCACATTAATTCAGCCTTTTTTGGACTCATGGATGATCTAAGCCATGTCTTAAGCCTCCCCGGGGCACTAAAACTCCTCTCAGCCTCGACAGAGGAGGCAGGGACGACCAGCAGACGCCTTACTAAAGCTTCCACCTGACTGAAGAGACCTTTCACCTCTGGCACCATTTCCCCAATAATGCCAGCAACATCTGAGCTCGTTTGAATATGTATAATTAGTCCCAAACATGGCCAGCTGCACCTGCAGAAGTCTTGAATTCAATTCAGGATGGATATGGGCTGAGTATTCACTGTGTCCCAAGGTGTTTGTGAACTGGGCATCAGGATGGATATGGGCTGAGTATTCACTGTGTCCAAGGTGTTGTAGAACTGGGCATCAGGATGGATATGGGCTGAGTATTCACTGTGTCCAAGGTGTTGTAGAACTGGGCATCAGGATGGATATGGGCTGAGTATTCACTGTGTCAAGGTGTTGTAGAACTGGGGCATGGATATGGGCTGAGTATTCACTGTGTCCAAGGTGTTGGGTAGAACTGGGCATCAGATGGATAGGGCTTAGTATTCCTGTGGTTCCAAGGTGTTGTATAACTGGGCATCAGTATGGATATGGGCTGAGTATTCACTGTGTCAAGGTAGTTGTAGAACTGGGCTCTGTACAAAGAGCTGGCATCAGGATGGATATGGGCTGAGTATTCACTGTGTCAAGGTGTTGTAGAACTGGGCTCTGTACAAAGAACTGGGCATCAGGATGGATATGGGCTGAGTATTCACTGTGTCCAAGGTGTTGTAGAACTGGGCTCTGTACAAAGGACTGGGCATCAGGATGGATATGGGCTGAGTATTCACTGTGTCCAAGGTGTTGTAGAACTGGGCTCTGTACAAAGACTGGGCATCAGGATGGATATGGCTGAGTATTCACTGTGTCCAAGGTGTTGTAGAACTGGGCTCTGCTTGTCCTGCATGTGTCACCTTCTGACCTGAGATCTTTTGTTATGTCTTTGTTTTAGTATGGTCAGGGGCGTGAGTTGGGTGGGTTGTCTATGTCCCTTTTCTGGGTTTGGGGATTTCTGTGTTTATATACATTTCCACATTATTGACAATTTGATTTGATTTATTTTCTTAACTAGTAAACCAACACATTCTGAACAATTATAGTTTTAAGCAGTGTATTGGTAGTAAACATGCTACCTAACTCATCAACAATTATAGATACAAGCTAATAACAAGGTATATATGCTATCTTATTGAACAAGCAGCTTAACTCAAATAATGTGTGTGCTAGGCATCTCTCTCCAGGTTGTTGTGCTGCTTGGCAGGCTAGCTGCTCCATGGTTTCCTCCAGATATTGCCACTGTTCTCGCTCACACTGCCACCATCAGCTGTGTCTCTCCACCAGTTCCAGAAAGTCCACTCCTTGCGTACGTACTGTAAATATGATGAATCATAGATTGGCAAGGAAATCCTTTTCATCTTCACTGTCCAACTGCATTGTGACGGAGCTGGAACCAGCAGGAGGATGGAGAGGCCTTGAAGCTGTACGCTGCTGTGGTGCCAAACTGCTGCAGAACTTCACTTGGTAGTTCATGCTGGTAACAGGTATCACCAGCCAGCTTCAGTCCATACAGCACCAGGAGTAGAAACTACCCAAATACAGGTGAGCCAAGCTTGTCGCATCATACCCAAGAAGACTCAAGGCTGTAATCGCTGCCAAAGGTGCTTCAACAAAGTACTGAGTAGAGGGTCTGAATACTTATATCAAACTTTATTTGTCACATGCACCGAATACAAGTGTAGGCCTTCCTGTGAAATGCTGACTGACAGCCCTTAACCAACAGTGTAGGCCTTCCTGTGAAATGCTGACTGACAAGCCCTTAACCAACAGTGTAGACCTTACTGTGAAATGCTGACTGACAAGCCCTTAACCAACAGTGTAGACCTTACTGTGAAATGCTGACTGACAAGCCCTTAACCAACAGTGTAGACCTTACTGTGAAATGCTGACTGACAAGCCCTTAACCAACAGTGTAGACCTTACTGTGAAATGCTGACTGACAAGCCCTTAACCAAACCAACAGTGTAGACCTTACTGTGAAATGCTGACTGACAAGCCCTTAACCAACAGTGTAGACCTTACTGTGAAATGCTGACTGACAAGCCCTTAACCAACAGTGTAGACCTTACTGTGAAATGCTGACTGACAAGCCCTTAACCAACAGTGTAGACCTTACTGTGAAATGCTGACTGACAAGCCCTTAACCAACAGTGTAGACCTTACTGTGAAATGCTGACTGACAAGCCCTTAACCAACAGTGTAGACCTTACTGTGAAATGCTGACTGACAAGCCCTTAACCAACAGTGTAGACCTTACTGTGAAATGCTGACTGACAAGCCCTTAACCAACAGTGCAGCTCAATGACCGTAATAAAATATTTACCAAATAAACTGAAGTATAAAATGTAATAAAAGTAACACTAACGAGTCTATATACAGGGGGTACCGGTACCGAGTCAGTGGAGTCTATATACAGGGGGTACCGGTACCGAGTCAGTGTGGAGTCTATATACAGGGGGTACAGAGTCAGTGTGCGGGGGTACAGGTTAGTTGCGGTAATTTGCACATGTAGGAAGGGGTGAAGTGACTAAATGCGATATGTTAGTTTTGTATTTTGAATAAATGTACACACATTTCAAACTTGTTTAGCTTTGTCATTTGGTGGGGTATCGTGTGTAAATTGATGGGAAAAAAACTATTGAATCATGTTAGAATAAGGCTGTAACGTAACAAAAGGTGGACAAAGTCAAGGGGTCTGAATCCACCATAGCTGGAATGAAAGGAAATACCGCTGAGAAAATGGATTTAATCACTTATGGACAAAGACAGCAGAAAAACCCATCTTTAAAAAAAGGTACATCGTTAAACCAGTGGAGGAATGAAGTGTTTTAACATGGACATTGATATTGTAGACAGTCTATTGGGTCTTTAGTTGATTAGTAATAAGAGGTTACAGTAAACTAAAGGTTCATCTTAAACTCAAATCCACAGGAGGATTTACACACCATCATCAAGTCTCATAACAGATCAGCTGCTGGTCATTCTGAAATTACCTCCGTCTCCAGTTCTCTAGTCTTTAAACAGTCAGGCTGATACACGAGTCAGTCTGGTCCTGGTAGATACAACGACAACTAAAAGTCCTAATATACTACAGTTTCTCCCCAACCAGATTAATCTCCCTCTTCCTCCTTCACCTTTTTCTTCTTCTTCTTCTTCTTCTTTGACGACTGGAAGTCACAAGAAATAACAAATTAGTATGTTCGTTCAGTCAGAATGGCTTAGATGAGCAGGAATATATATATTCTGGAGGCATGTCCCCATCAGCTACGTACTTCCTCTGTGGGAGAGACGGTCGCCTCCTCTTCCTCTTCCTTTACGTCCATCGCCTCCTCCTCTGCTTTCTTGGACTTCTTTTTCTTCTTCTTGGGAGTTTCTTCTGCTGCCGTTGAAGCCTCTGGTTCTGAATGAAAACAGAAAGCACCGTGAGACAATAGCACTTAAGACGGCTGAGAACCGGTCTCATGTTATAGAACAGGATGGATGGTGTATTATGGGTTGTGTTCTATAACAGGATGGATGGTATATTATGGGTTGTTATATAACAGGATGGATGGTATATTATGGGTTGTTATATAACAGGATGGCTGGTATATTATGGGTTGTGTTATAGAACAGGATGGATGGTGTATTATGGGTTGTTATATAACAGGATGGATGGTGTATTATGGGTTGTGTTATACAACAGGATGGATGGTATATTATGGGTTGTGTTATATAACAGGATGGATGGTATATTATATAACAGGATGGATGGTGTATTATATAACAGGATGGATGGTGTATTATATAACAGGATGGATGGTATATTATGGGTTGTGTTATAGAACAGGATGGATGGTATATTATGGGTTGTGTTATATAACAGGATGGATGGTATATTATATAACAGGATGGATGGTGTATTATATAACAGGATGGATGGTGTATTATGGGTTGTGTTATACAACAGGATGGATGGTATATTATGGGTTGTGTTATATAACAGGATGGATGGTATATTATATAACAGGATGGATGGTGTATTATATAACAGGATGGATGGTATATTATGGGTTGTGTTATATAACAGGATGGATGGTATATTATGGGTTGTGTTATATAACAGGATGGATGGAATATTATGGGTTGTGTTATATAACAGGATGGATGGTGTATTATGGGTTGTGTTATATAACAGGATGGATGGTGTATTATGGGTTGTGTTATATAACAGGATTATGGCTAAGAGTTACTCAACTGACCTTCCACAGGTTCTTTCTTGGGTTTCTTGGTTTTGACTGTCACCGGTGTGGCCACCTCTTCCTCCTCGACCTCCTCAAACTTCCTCTTCTTGGAAACAGAGGGGAGGGTGGAGTCTCCGGAGGGGTCGTACACCTTCACGTCACTACGTAGACATGACAGAACGTTAGTTAACAGCACAGTTGGTAATTAGCCGACGGTCGATTGATTGGTTTAAAGGCTGTTGGTCGACCAAGATGTTTTAGTCGAGCAGTAGCAAGTCAATTTATGGCACATGAGACACCTTTCTGATTCACGACCATCTCAGTGAATTGTTTGCGCTTGATTGTTAGTGTATATCAATTCCCCATTACATATATCACCAGTACTACATTTACCCTTCATTCCTATCATTTACAATCTACAATGCTTGTTTGGTTATGGTAATTTCAGTTTAGTCTTTCAGCACTCATTGTTGGAGTGGACACATTGTTTGCAGAGTGCACAACCTATGCTACACTTGTGAGAGAAACTGTGTTTATAGCATTCCATTTACCAGTTAATTTAGTCCTTATTTTGTTTGGCAGCGCTCCTGTCAATGTTGAGTAAGAACGCAAACGCATAGAAGTAGACCTATATGCTGACTAGCCTGCGCGCGAATGTAGGCTTAAAAATGTGCCCATCTGATAGTATTTCTGATGGGCTTAACGCACCACTACTAATGACCTGTGGAGCTTCTCAAAGTAATGCTTTGTCACCTCAAAACAGCAAGCAAACATACCATTTTCCCATCCATTGAAAATTACAAAAGTTCCTCAATGTATTTGAAAAATATTCCCAGCTCTCTCCTTTTTGACCACTCGTGTCATGCTCGGATCCAATGGAAACGTCATAAAATAGGGCTACCTGATTACTTCCTATCTCTTGATCAAATAGCCTACATACAGATGTCTGTCCCGAGCTCACTGGCGGGGGAAACAGGGCCCAGTATATTTTATTAAATATTTCAAGCATGCCCCCCCCCCCAGAATTAAGTTGCGAGCATAGGGCCTCCCCCCCCAGACCAAGTTGATACAATGCTTCAACTATCGGTTGTCATGACCCTCTTTGGGTACAGCGAGCACCATCCCCCGCTGTCTCCTAAAACCAGGCTGCTGTGGTCAGGGAGGTCGTAAACAGAAAAAAACGTTTCAACAGAGATACCGACGACACTGAGCGTAAATATATATTGATTGCAATAGTTCCCAAATGAGCGTTCATATGCGAAGGATTAGCATTTAAATTGTTAGAATTATCACTGTCTAACAAGCCGCCATTAGGGCACATCCTCCTTTCTTTGTAAATATACTGCTCAAAAAAATAAAGGGAACACTAAAATAACACATCCTAGATCTGAATGAAATATTCTTATTAAATACTTGTTTCTTTACATAGTTGAATGTGCTGACAAATCACACAAATTATCAATGGAAATCAAATTTATCAAACCATGGAGGTCTGGATTTGGAGTCACACTCAAAATTAAAGTGGAAAACCACTTAGCCCACTAGGGCACATACCCTGTATCATTTCTTTGGAAATATATCTATTTTGTTTGTGTGATGCATTTCTGTGAATTACTTAGTAAATCAATTATTTTAAGACAATTGATGTATGGATGACTCAGTGAAGACTGGGTTCGTGCAGATAACCAACAATTTATGACGTTTGGAATGAGACTAATGTGAGGTAAATAATTCATTAATCAGAAGACTGAGATCAGATATTATATCTCTGAAAGTTATATTAGGAAAATTATAACGTTGTAATCGGAATATTTTCCTAGTTAATTACAGTTACATGATTAATCACATAATAATTAGAGAGTTATTTGATAAATAAGTCATCAGTTTTAATTATGCCAAAGACATGACAAAGACTTTACCAGAGAGACGCGACAGTCGGCCAGCTACCAGAGAGACGCGACAGTCGGCCAGCTACCAGAGAGACGCGACAGTCGGCCAGCTACCAGAGAGACGCGACAGTCGGCCAGCTACCAGAGAGACGCGACAGTCGGCCAGCTACCAGAGAGACGCGACAGTCGGCCAGCTACCAGAGAGACGCGACAGTCGGCCAGCTACCAGAGAGACGCGACAGTCGGCCAGCTACCAGAGAGACGCGACAGTCGGCCAGCTACCAGAGAGACGCGACAGTCGGCCAGCTACCAGAGAGACGCGACAGTCGGCCAGCTACCAGAGAGACGCGACAGTCGGCCAGCTACCAGAGAGACGCGACAGTCGGCCAGCTACCAGAGAGACGCGACAGTCGGCCAGTTACCAGAGAGACGCGACAGAAGGTTATTTACCCAATACAGTAGTCTCCAGGTGTAACTCACCTCCTGTGTTGGTATTTGTCAGACTTCGCCATGGCTTTGCCTGTTCCACTGATTCTTCTGATCTGAAGGGATAAACCAGGGTCAGCACAATATTAGGGGACCGGTAGAGTAGATGAGTAGGGGACAAGCAGGATATCACTGTTTAACTTCACTAGGGTAGGGGGCAACATTCGGGAATTTTGGATGAAACGCGTAGCGTTCCAAAACTAAACTGCCTGCTACTCAGTCCCAGAAGCTAGGATATGCATAGATTTGGATAGAAAACCCTCAAAAGTTTCCACAGTGGTTCAAATAATGTCTGAGTATAGCAGAACTGATTTGGCAGGCGGAAACCTGAGAAAAATCCATCCAGGAAGTACATTTGTTTGTTCTAGTTCTCTATACAATGCCATCACAGTATCCGTTGACTTATGACTCAGTTGCTATGCAGTTCCTATGCCTTCCACGAGATGTCAGCAGAATTTAGAAATGGTTTCAGGTTTGTTATTCTGAAAAATGCAGGAGTAAGAGCAGTCTGAATGACTGGACCCTACAGTGTCAGAGCTTTTTCATGCTCAATCCCGAGAGCCTGCCTTTCTTGTTTACCTTTTATATTGACAACGTTATTGACCGGTTGAAATATTATTGATTATTTAGGCTAAAAACAACCTGAGGATTGAATATAAAACATCGTTTGACATGTTTCTATGAACTTGACGGATACAATTTGGATATTTTGTCTGCCTGTTGTAACTGTTTGAGCCGTGGATTACTGAAGAAAACAAAGAGGTTTTTGGATATAGAGACTATCGAACAAAAGGAACATTTATTGAATAAATGAAAGTCTTAGTGAAACCATATGAAGATCAAAGGTAAGGGATTCATTTTCTCTCTATTTCTGACTTGTGTAACTCTGCTTGGCTGGTTACCGTTTTGTAATGGTTTGTCTGCTGGGCGATGTTCTCAAATAATCACATTGGTATGCTTTCGACCCCTAAAGACTTTTTGAAATCTGACAGTGGTTGGATTCACAAGAAGTTCATATTTAAAACTATGTATAACACTTGTATGTTTTCAGATTTTTTAAATAATGAGTATTTCTGTTTTTGAATTTGGCGCTCTGCAATTTCCCTGGATGTTGGCCAGGTGGGACGCTAGCGTCCAACGTACACCAGTGAGGTTATTAATGCAAGCTCAGATGAGGTAGTGACTGAAAAGCATCAGGTAGTTTCAGGACTGTTGACATTAGTCATCATCATCACTGCTTGGCATCTCATGTGGGCTGGTTGTTTGGGCCTCTAGCAGTAAGGGGCAGAGAGAGAGAGCTACTTACTCCCTTCTCCTCTAGGTGGCGTAGTCTGGCCTCCAGCTTGGCACGGTTCTCAACTCCCATCTCAGCGTTTGTGTCCTCTCCCAGGGCATCGTAGCGGATCGCCAGAGATGCTTTGGCTGCCAGCATCCTGGAGATCTGAGAGGAGAGAAAGAAGCTTGACTAGAACATGACAGCAGTACTGTAGTGTGGAGAGACATTCTGATTAGAACTAGATCACACCTGGAACATGACAGCAGTACTGTAGTGTGGAGACATTCTGATTAGAACTAGATCACACCTGGAACACGACAACAGTGCTGTAGTGTGGAGAGACATTCTGATTAGAACTAGATCACACCTGGAACACGACAACAGTGCTGTAATGTGGAGAGACATTCTGATTAGAACTAGATCACACCTGGAACACGACAGCAGTACTGTAGTGCGGAGAGACATTCTGATTAGAACTAGATCACACCTGGAACACGACAACAGTACTGTAGTGTGGAGAGACATTCTGATTAGAACTAGATCACACCTGGAACACGACAACAGTACTGTAGTGTGGAGAGACATTCTGATTAGAACTAGATCACACCTGGAACACGACAACAGTACTGTAGTGTGGAGAGACATTCTGATTAGAACTAGATCACACCTGGAACACGACAACAGTACTGTAGTGTGGAGAGACATTCTGATTAGAACTAGATCACACCTGGAACACGACAACAGTACTATAGTGTGGAGAGACATTCTGATTAGAACTAGATCACACCTGGAACACGACAACAGTACTGTAGTGTGGAGAGACATTCTACTTCTAGTGATGGCTGGAACAAAAGCCTCACCTTGCCCTTGTTCTTGGCCGAGGTCTGTCCCACCAGAGAGGCGTGGTAGATGAGACCATATTTGGGCGTGTCTCTGCGCGTCTTCAGGGCTCTGAACAGGGCCTTCTCTGCTCCCAGGATCTGGACTGTGGAGGCCGGGTGCTTGGCCAGGTTCAACAGGGACCCTGTCAGAGAGAACCAGAGCATTTAGGAGCAGTTTGGGCGTTTCCAGCTGCCTACTACAGGTGTCCAGGTAAAAGGTTTTAATTCAAGCTCAGATGAGGTAGTGACTGAAAAGCATCAGGTATCAGGATTGTGACATATAGTCATATTAATCACCGCTTGTTTTGTGTTGTGAATGATTCCTGCTGTGTGATTGGCCGTTAGATCATGACTCACCAGCGTGTGAGATGAGCCGTGCCCCTACCAGTTCCCCCACCATGACAGTCAGGTTGGGAGCGATAGCCATCATCCTGTTCTTCAGATAGTCGTACAGTTGGGTGCGGTACTCTGTAATCTCTATCACCTGGTCACACAGGTGCATGATGTTGCCGATGTCCTCCTCTGACACCTCCGTTCCCATGGAGATCTCTGCAGCCAGTTTGACCTCTGCCTCCACCTCCTCGGGGAGATGCTCAGACAGGTCGGTGGTTGCCACGTTGGTACGAGCGCCTATCTTCCGAACACTCTTGCAGTAGGCCAGGTTGTCAGTGATGATCTTCCCCACCTCAGGGAAGTGCCAGCCGTACCACTCCCTACAGCGCATGATGTAGTTGTTGAGCTCCTTGTCCAGGTCATCCAGCAGAGCTGCACAGATCAAAACACCAGTTACACCTGTTACTGAGCTACAGCCCATAATACTAGTTACACCTGTCTACAGCCCATAATACTAGTTACACCTGTTACTGAGCTACAGCCCATAATACTAGTTACACCTGTTACTGAGCTACATCCCATAATACTAGTTACACCTGTTACTGAGCTACATCCCATAAGACTAGTTACACCTGTTACTGAGCTACAGACCATAATACTAGTCACACCTGTTACTGAGCTACAGACCATAATACTAGTTACACCTGTTACTGAGCTACAGACCATAATACTAGTTACACCTGTTACTGAGCTACAGACCATAATACTAGTTACTCCTGTCTACAGACCATAATACTAGTTACTCCTGTCTACAGCCCATAATACTAGTCACACCTGTTACTGAGCTGCAGCCCATAATACTAGTCACTCCTGTCTACAGCCCATAATACTAGTCACACCTGTCTACAGCCCATAATACTAGTCACTCCTGTCTACAGCCCATAATACTAGTCACTCCTGTCTACAGCCCATAATACTAGTCACTCCTGTCTACAGCCCATAATACTAATCACTCCTGTCTACAGCCCATAATACTAGTCACTCCTGTCTACAGCCCATAATACTAGTCACTCCTGTCTACAGACCATAATACTAGTCACTCCTGTCTACAGACCATAATACTAGTCACTCCTGTCTACAGACCATAATACTAGTCACTCCTGTCTACAGACCATAATACTAGTCACTCCTGTCTACAGACCATAATACTAGTCACTCCTATCTACAGACCATAATACTAGTCACTCCTGTCTACAGACCATAATACTAGTCACTCCTGTCTACAGACCATAATACTAGTCACTCCTGTCTACAGACCATAATACTAGTCACTCCTGTCTACAGACCATAATACTAGTCACTCCTGTCTACAGACCATAATACTAGTCACTCCTGTCTACAGACCATAATACTAGTCACTCCTATCTACAGACCATAATACTAGTCACTCCTATCTACAGACCATAATACTAGTCACTCCTATCTACAGCCCATAATACTAGTCACTCCTATCTACAGACCATAATACTAGTCACTCCTGTCTACAGCCCATAATACTAGTCTCACCTGTTACTGAGCTACAGCCCATAATACTAGTTACTCCTGTCTACAGACCATAATACTAGTCACACCTGTCTACAGACCATAATACTAGTCACACCTGTCTACAGACCATAATACTAGTCACACCTGTTACTGAGCTACAGACCATAATACTAGTCACACCTGTTACTGAGCTAGACCATAATACTAGTCACACCTGTTACTGAGCTACAGACCATAATACTAGTTACTCCTGTCTACAGACCATAATACTAGTCACACCTGTTACTGAGCTACAGACCATAAGACTAGTTACACCTGTTACTAAGCTACAGACCATAATACTGGTCACTCCTGTCTACAGACCATAATACTAGTTACACCTGTTACTGAGCTACAGACCATAATACTAGTCACACCTGTTACTGAGCTACAGACCATAATACTAGTTACTCCTGTCTACAGACCATAATACTAGTCACACCTGTTACTGAGCTACAGACCATAAGACTAGTTACACCTGTTACTGAGCTACAGACCATAATACTAGTCACTCCTGTCTACAGACCATAATACTAGTCACACCTGTTACTGAGCTACAGACCATAATACTAGTCACACCTGTTACTGAGCTAGACCATAATACTAGTCACACCTGTTACTGAGCTACAGACCATAATACTAGTCACACCTGTTACTGAGCTACAGACCATAATACTAGTTACTCCTGTCTACAGACCATAATACTAGTCACACCTGTTACTGAGCTACAGACCATAAGACTAGTTACACCTGTTACTAAGCTACAGACCATAATACTAGTCACTCCTGTCTACAGACCATAATACTAGTTACACCTGTTACTGAGCTACAGACCATAATACTAGTCACACCTGTTACTGAGCTACAGACCATAATACTAGTTACTCCTGTCTACAGACCATAATACTAGTCACACCTGTTACTGAGCTACAGACCATAAGACTAGTTACACCTGTTACTGAGCTACAGACCATAATACTAGTCACTCCTGTCTACAGACCATAATACTAGTCACACCTGTCTACAGACCATAATACTAGTCACACCTGTCTACAGACCATAATACTAGTTACACCTGTTACTGAGCTACAGCCCATAATACTAGTTACTCCTGTCTACAGCCCATAATACTAGTTACTCCTGTCTACAGACCATAACAGTAGTTACTCCTGTCTACAGACCATAATACTAGTTACTCCTGTCTACAGACCATAATACTAGTTACTCCTGTCTACAGACCATAATACTAGTCACACCTGTTACTGAGCTACAGACCATAATGCTAGTTACTCATGTCTACAGACCATAATACTAGTCACACCTGTTACTGAGCTACAGACCATAATACTAGTTACTCCTGTTACTGAGCTACAGACCATAATAGTAGTCACACCTGTCTACAGACCGTAATGCTAGTTACTCCTGTCTACAGCCCATAATACCAGTCACACCTGTCTACAGACCATAATACTAGTTACACCTGTTACTGAGCTACAGACCATAATACTAGTTACACCTGTTACTGAGCTACAGACCATAATACTAGTTATACCTGTTACTGAGCTACAGACCATAATACTAGTCACACCTGTCTACAGACCACAATACTAGTCACTCCTATCTACAGACCACAATACTAGTCACTCCTATCTACAGACCATAATACTAGTCACTCCTGTCTACAGACCATAATACTAGTCTCACCTGTTACTGAGCTACAGACCATAATACTAGTCACACCTGTTACTGAGCTACAGACCATAATAGTAGTCACACCTGTCTACAGCCCATAATGCTAGTCACTCCTGTCTACAGCCCATAATACTAGTCACTCCTGTCTACAGCCCATAATACTAGTCACTCCTGTCTACAGACCATAATACTAGTCACACCTGTTACTGAGCTACAGACCATAATACTAGTTACTCCTGTTACTGAGCTACAGACCATTATTGTCCCACCTGTCTACAGACCATAATACTAGTCACACCTGTCTACAGCCCATAATACTAGTCACACCTGTCTACAGACCATAATACTAGTTACTCCTGTCTACAGACCATAATACTAGTCACACCTGTCTACAGCCCATAATACTAGTCACTCCTGTCTACAGCCCATAATACTAGTCACTCCTGTCTACAGCCCATAATACTAGTCACTCCTGTCTACAGCCCATAATACTAGTCACTCCTGTCTACAGACCATAATACTAGTCACACCTGTCTACAGACCATAATACTAGTCACACCTGTCTACAGACCATAATACTAGTCACACCTGTCTACAGACCATAATACTAGTCACACCTGTCTACAGACCATAATACTAGTCACACCTGTCTACAGACCATAATACTAGTCACACCTGTCTACAGACCATAATACTAGTCACACCTGTCTACAGACCATAATACTAGTCACACCTGTCTACAGACCATAATACTAGTCACACCTGTCTACAGACCATAATACTAGTTACTCCTGTCTACAGACCATAATACTAGTCACACCTGTTACTGAGCTACAGTCCCTTTACATGGACAGAGTAAGACAGGGATCAGTCACACCTGTTACTGAGATACAGTCCCTTTACATGGACAGAGTAAGGCAGGGATGAGTCACACCTGTTACTGAGCTACAGTCCCTTTACATGGACAGAGTAAGACAGGGATGAGCAACAGGCTTCCACTGGCCCACGTCCTGTAGGCTCGCGGACACACATCCCTGTACTGGGGAGAGAACTCAGTCAGAGTCTCAACTTACGGCTGAGAATTAGAATAACAGAATGGACAAGGTGACATTTTCACACGTGGTTGTGCATCAGCAGTCACGTCATTGGCCTGTCAGCATTTTACTGTGTTATTGATAAGTTAACCGCTCGACTAACTTAGCAATCACAGTAGTCGAATTACCGACCAGGGCCCATTGATCAGTCATCTTAAAAACTGCACTAATGTGCCTAGTCTATAGCAGAATTGTAGGAAATGAACGCTAAAAGTTAAATTCTCTTCACTGTCACGTGAGGGGGCCGCTAAAATGTTTTGCTTGCAAGGTGGGGGGGTAATGTGAGATGTGTGAGGTTGTTGTGGCCCCCACCCCCATCAAAGATGCCCTGGTCTAAGAGGAGGTACTTACAGATAGCTTGAACGATCATGGTATCCACTTTGTCAGGGCTGAACTTCAGCTTGTAGCGGGACAAACTGAGGAAACAGAAACAGGTCAGGATCTGCCATTGCAGCCTTTCAGGTCTTCTATGAATACGACAGAGGGAGGTGCTGCCTCAGGGGTAGTGACGAATGCTGAGGAAATCCACACGAGGTTTCAGACAGCATGATATAATCATCGGCAACACACACACTACATATTGATGTGAGTAAATTATAAAGTGTTTGTAATGTCTTTTGTTATAAGACTAGTTGGCGTCATTTAATGAGATCCTAATAAATCCAAAACACCAAGCGTTGTCTTTTTCACCCTACCTGTGAGCCAGTCCCAGAGACATGGCGCTGATCTCCCGGGGGGGCAGCCCAGTGATCAGGGACTCCATCTGTGTCCTGATGCCTCTCATCAGCTCTGCCACCGCAGGGCTGTGGACACAGCTCAGGTTCAACTTCTCCTTGATGACGCCCCCCAGCTTAGCGTCGCTGATGGCCAGCTGTTCATGAGCTTCTTTAGCCACCACTTTCTTTAGGACCTTCTTCAGACTCTTCCCCATCTTCCCTTCCGTCATGGCCGTGGCCGCTGGACAGAGGAGAGATACGGTTACAACATGAGGACAGGCGAGACGTGTACACGCTACAGCACTCGGGAGTCTAGTTCTGTGAGCTTGTGTGGTCTACCACCTTGCGGCTGAGCCGTTGTCGCTCCTAGACGTTTCCACTTCACAATAACAGCGCTTAGGAATGGCTTGTTGGAATGGTGGCATCCTATGACGGTGCCACATTGGAAGTTACTGAGCTCTTCAGTAAGGCCATTCTATTGCCAATATAAAACATGTATATATTCCACTTCTATTAAACCAGGTGGCCAGTTGAGAACAAGTTCTCATGTGCAACTGTGACCTGGCCAAGATAAAGAATAGCAATTTGACACAACAGTTACACATGGAATAAACAAAACAGTCAATAGAAAAAGTATATATACAGTGAGTGCAATGAGGTAAGATAAGGGAGGTACGGCAATAAATGGGCCATGGTGGCAAAGCAATTACAATATAGCGATTAAACATTGGAATGGTGGATGTGCAGAAGATGAATGTGCAATTAGAGATACTGGGGTGCAAAGGAGCAAGATAAATAAATACAGTATGGGGATGAGGTAGGTAGCTGTTTACAGATGGGCTATGTTCAGGTGCAGTGATCTGTGAGCTGCTCCGACGGCAATGTTTGTCTATGGAGATTGCATGGTCGTGTGCTCGATTTTATAAACCTGTCAGCAACCGATGTGGCTAAAATAGCCAAATCCAATAATTTGACAGGGTGTCCACATACATTACATATACAAACGACTGTTATAGTTCCAACATTTAGACACAGGACATTAGTAATATGTATTTATTCATAGACTCAACACCTAAAGACTTCTGCATGCTTCCCATCCCAAACAGTTGGGGATAGTTAGTGCATATCTTCAGAAACGTGTTTGTTTGGTCTTCGGTCAGGTGTTTTCCCCAGATGTTTGTGCACACTTCAACGATACTTGTTTTCCATGCACATTTTCAAACTTCCTAAATACTGCACCTAACAGCTTACGTAGATTTAAAATGGTAAAAATAAAAATAAAGGGGAGAATGATATTTCTTGAGTCATCTTCAATTATTACTGACTAGTTTGAGGAAGTGTATACTGGCTATGGCTTCTCAAGTTGGACAAACACTATTATTGCCGCTTTTCTCATTTTTTCAAGCAATGGTCTTTTAATTAAGGGAGTATGCGAACACGCTGTTGGTTCACCTAGCTGAAGCATGCAGAAGCCTTGACTGACAGCCCTTGTGCACTAACTGGTAAACTATAGTGAGGTGAAAGTATTCTGTCTACCTGCCAAGGCCTCTGTTGTGTCCTGGAATTTCTCAAAGTGCTTCAACTTCACTCTGGAAGGAGAAATGGTGGCGACATGTTATTTGTCAACTCCAGAAACATGTTCCTTATGCTGATAATGTGTAATACTACTGTTCATTGACAACGTATTCCCCTCGAGAATCTAAACACTCCTCTCTCCAGACATGGGGCCATAACTCACACTTTGTTGGCCTTCTCCGGAGTTTCGAACTCCTTCCATAAACTGTCCACCTCTTGGAGCTTTGACTCATCGAGGACCTGAAACAAAAAAAGATTTAAAGTTCTATCAAGTACACGGGCATACCATACATTAATTGCATTAACTCAACTCGGTTTACATGTGTTGTCATTAAAACCCGTCAGTAATGTGTGACAAGAAAGCCAGCACGCGGTCCCTCCAAAGTACCACGCACCAGTTATGCTAACTTGGAAGAGAAGCCTATTTGAAATGTTGGGTAAACATTGGCAACAAATAAATTATTTAAACTTCGAAAATAGAACGGGTTCAAATAGTCGCATAATTACAAAAGCCAAGTCCAGGGTAGCAACGTATCTGTATATCCAGCAGATCTAGGTAACTTGCCACATGCAACGTGGTTGCTTAACTGCAGCGTGTTGAATGAGAAGGCCTCGTTGCGGAAAAGGTTTGCATGCGAGAACTACCACGACGACCTAAATAGAGAAGCCATGTGTACTATAAACAATGTTAAACAGGTCTTGACATTGAAATACTTTGTATTTTAATACAATATCTAGCTACTCCAGGAAAATAACGTATTTAGCTAGCTACACCGCGAACCCGGTTCAATGATTGAAAATTGTCATGCACCCATCTAAAATTATTAGAATTTAGAATACAACTTTAGCTAAATACTCACTTTAAATATTGCATAACCAGCAGCGGTTTCAAATAAAACAAGCATCTCTGACGCTTTTTCACCAAGTTTAAACCCGAAACAAACTTATCTCCTAGAAAGCCTTCGCTAGTCGCAGTTCCAACGGGAATGTGTTCCACGCGGTGATCTGTGTGCCTCACCCGGAAGCACGTCCTCTCTCTAACATCGCGAGAAGTGGCAGAGTGAACTATTTGGAGACAAACAAATCCGACGAGAACATTTTGGTCGCGAACCGCGTACACGTATTTTGCAGTTGTTATCGCGCTTATGTTCCTAGCGCCAACAGTGCATGTTCCTTCCATACAGTAAAACCTTGCAGTACAAAAGGATACACGCAAATCCCCCCAAAATAAGCCAGGAATTAATCCAAAATAAAAAACGTATATATAAAAATGTACTGTCACACACCAGTTAGTTGTTTTACAGGGTCAGCTATGGTAGTACGGAGCCCCTTGAGCAAATTAAGGTTAAATGCCTTGCTCAAGGGCACATACTTTTTTTTACCTTGGAGGCTTGGGTATTCAAAACCGGGAACTTTCTGTTACTGGCCCAACATTAACCACTAGGCTACCTAGACAGAAATGTAAATATATATATATATATATATATATATATATATAGACATTATGGACAGTATATAAATAGAAAAGGTGTGTACAGCAGCAGTTATATAAAGTACCACAGTATGAGTCATAATACCCATAAAACCTAGCGGTCAAACATGGAAATGGTTCCAATCGTTTTTTCCACCATTCATTTTTCCCATAGGGGATTTTTGAAACACTTAAAATCAGGGCTGTGTTTCATGTACGCTTACCCTAGTGTGACGTTTTGATTACCATCTAAATCTCTCTCGGAAAATATTACTTTTATCAATATATTCGCCTGTAGTCGCCCCCCCCCCCCCAAAGGAAATGCTAATTAGCTGCTAATGTGGCTATCATACAGAACATACAGAAGGTAAGAATCTCTGGATTAACTATATAATGTTAGCTAAATGTAGTAAATAATAAATTGGCCACATTTTTTAAATGGACCATTCTGTGAACTGTCTTGTACAATTTTAAATTGACACAATACCTGTTAGCAAAGTTGTCAGCGAGAGATGACATGCAGGAGCTTCCAGGCATTTGCAGTTTTGCATGATGTCTGTTTTGATGATCATTTGTATTTTCAAATCTGAGAGTAAATTGAGACTAATATATTGATAAAAATCACCTTGTCCGAGAGAGACTTAGATGGTTATGAAAACGTAATGCCAGGGTAAGCGTACAAGAAACACAGACCTTATTTGAAGTGTTTCTAAAATCCCCAATGGGAAAAATGAATGGTGGAAATACCACTGGAACCATTTCCCTCTTTGACCGTTAGGTTTTATGGGTATAATGACACCTCTACACTGGGGCTATATGGGATGAACCAAGACTAGAATACAGTATTTACATATGAAACTTCTCAACGGCTGGCCATGCCTTCCTCCTGACTACTCCAACCTCGGGAAAACAGCCCCCCCCCCCCCTCCCCGCCGCAGCTACTCGCCCACGCCTCCCCAGCTTCTCCTTTACCCAAATCTAGATAGCAGATGTTCTGAAAGAGCTGCAAAACCTGGACCCAAACAAATCAGCTGGGCTTTACAATCTGGACCCTCTATTTCTGAAACTGTCCGCCGCCTTTGTCGCAACCCCTATTACCAGCCTGTTCAAGCTCTCCTTTGTATCATCTGAGATCCCCAAGGGTTGGAAAGCTGCCACGGTCATCCCCTTCTTCAAAGGGGGAGACACCCTGGACCCAAACTGTTACAGACCTATATCCATCCTGCCCTGCCTATATCCATCCTGCCCTGCCTATCTAAGGTCTTCGAAAGCCAAGTCAACAAACAGATCACTGACCATCTCGAAACCCACCGTACCTTCTCCGCTGTGCAATCCGGTTTCCGAGCCGGTCACGGGTGCACCTTAGCCACGCTCAAGGTACTAAATGATGTCATAACCGCCATCGATAAAAGACAGTACTGTGCAGCCGTCTTCATCGACCTGGCCAAGGCTTTCGACTCTGTCAATCACCGTATTCTTATCGGCAGACTCAGTAGCCTCGGTTTTTCTAATGACTGCCTTGCCTGGTTCACCAACTACTTTGCAGACAGAGTTCAATGTGTCAAATCGGAGGGCATGCTGTCCGGTCCTCTGGCAGTCTCTATGGGGGTACCACAGTGTTCAATTCTCGGGCCGACTCTTTTCTCTGTATATATCAATGATGTTGCTCTTGCTGCGTGCGGGCGATTCCCTGATCCACCTCTACGCAGACGACACCATTCTGTATACTTCCGGCCCTTCCTTGGACACTGTGCTATCTAACCTCCAAACGAGCTTCAATGCCATACAACACTCCTTCCGTGGCCTCCAACTGCTCTTAAACGCTAGTAAAACCAAATGCATGCTTTTCAACCGTTCGCTGCCTGCACCCGCAAGCCCGACTAGCATCACCACCCTGGATGGTTCCGACCTAGAATATGTGGACATCTATAAGTACCTAGGTGTCTGGCTAGACTGTAAACTCTCCTTCCAGACTCATATCAAACATCTCCAATCCAAAATCAAATCTAGAGTCGGCTTTCTATTCCGCAACAAAGCCTCCTTCACTCACGCCGCCAAACTTACCCTAGTAAAACTGACTATCCTACCGATCCTCGACTTCGGTGATGTCATCTACAAAATTGCTTCCAATACTCTACTCAGCAAACTGGATGCAGTTTATCACAGTGCCATCCGTTTTGTTACTAAAGCACCTTATACCACCCACCACTGCGACCTGTATGCTCTAGTCGGCTGGCCCTCGCTACATGTTCGTCGCCAGACCCACTGGCTCCAGGTCATCTACAAGTCCATGCTAGGTAAAGCTCTGCCTTCTCAGTTCACTGGTCACGATGGCAACACCCACCCGTAGCACGCGCTCCAGCAGGTGTATCTCACTGATCATCCCTAAAGCCAAAACCTAATTTGGCCGCCTTTCCTTCCAGTTCTCTGCTGCCTGCGACTGGAACGAATTGCAAAAATCTCTGAAGTTGGAGACTTTTATCTCCCTCACCAACTTTAAACATCTGCTATCTGAGCAGCTAACCGATCACTGCAGCTGTACATAGTCTATCGGTAAATAGCCCACCCAATCTACCTACCTCATCCCCATACTGTTTTTATTTTATTTACTTTTCTGCTCTTTTGCACACCAATATCTCTACCTGTACATGTTCATCTGATCATTTATCACTCCAGTGTTAATCTGCTAAATTGTAATTATTCACTCCTATGGCCTATTTATTGCCTACCTCCTCATGCCTTTTGCACACAATGTATAAAGATTCTTTTTTTTCTATGTTATTGACTTGTTTATTGTTTACTCCATGTGTAACTCTGTGTTGTCTGTTCACACTGCTATGCTTTATCTTGGCCAGGTCGCAGTTGCAAATGAGAACTTGTTCTCAACTAGCCTACCTGGTTAAATAAAGGCGAAATAAAATAAAAAGTGGGTAAAACGGTATGTGAAGTCCATGGAGAACAAGAGCACCTCCTCCCAGCTGCCCACTGCACTGAGGCTAGGTAACACGGTCACCACTGATAAATCCATGATTATCGAAAACTTCAATAAGCATTTCTCAACGGCTGGCCATGCCTTCCGCCTGGCTACTTCAACCTCTGCCAACAGCTCCGCCCCCCCCGCAGCTCCTCGCCCAAGCCTCTCCAGGTTCTCCTTTACCCAAATCCAGATAGCAGATGTTCTGAAAGAGCTGCAAAACCTGGACCCGTACAAATCAGCTGGGCTTGACAATCTGGACCCTCTATTTCTGAAACTATCTGCCACCATTGTCGCAACCCCTATTACCAGCCTGTTCAACCTCTCTTTCATCTCGTCTGAGATCCCCAAGGATTGGAAAGCTGCCGCAGTCATCCCCCTCTTCAAAGGGGGAGACACCCTGGACCCAAACTGTTACAGACCTATATCCATCCTGCCCTGCCTATCTAAGGTCTTCGAAAGCCAAGTCAACAAACAGGTCACTGACCATCTCGAATCCCACCGTACCTTCTCCGCTGTGCAATCTGGTTTCCGAGCCGGTCATGGGTGCACCTCAGCCACACTCAAGGTACTAAACGACATCATAACCGCCATCGATAAAAGACAGTACTGTGCAGCCGTCTTCATCGACCTTGCCAAGGCTTTCGACTCTGTCAATCACCATATTCTTATCGGCAGACTCAGTAGCCTCGGTTTTTCGGATGACTGCCTTGCCTGGTTCACCAATTACTTTGCAGACAGAGTTCAGTGTGTCAAATCGGAGGGCATGCTGTCCGGTCCTCTGGCAGTCTCTATGGGGGTGCCACAGGGTTCAATTCTCGGGCCGACTCTTTTCTCTGTGTATATCAATGATGTTGCTCTTGCTGCGGGCGATTCCCTGATCCACCTCTACGCAGACGACACCATTCTATATACTTTCGGCCCGTCTTTGGACACTGTGCTATCTAACCTCCAAACAAGCTTCAATGCCATACAACACTCCTTCCGTGGCCTCCAACTGCTCTTAAACGCTAGTAAAACCAAATGCATGCTTTTCAACCGGTCGCTGCCTGCACCTGCATGCCCGACTAGCATCACCACCCTGGATGGTTCCGACCTAGAATATGTGGACGTCTATAAGTACCTAGGTGTCTGGCTAGACTGCAAACTCTCCTTCCAGACTCATATCAAACATCTCCAATCGAAAATCAAATCAAGAGTCGGCTTTCTATTCCGCAACAAAGCCTCCTTCACTCAAGCCGCCAAGCTTACCCTAGTAAAACTGACTATCCTACCGATCCTCGACTTCGGCGATGTCATCTACAAAATGGCTTCCAACACTCTACTCAGCAAACTGGATGCAGTCTATCACAGTGCCATCCGTTTTGTCACTAAAGCACCTTATACCACCCACCACTGCGACTTGTATGCTCTAGTCGGCTGGCCCTCGCTACATATTCGTCGCCAGACCCACTGGCTCCAGGTCATCTACAAGTCTATGCTAGGTAAAGCTCCGCCTTATCTCAGCTCACTGGTCACGATGGCAACACCCATCCGTAGCACGCGCTCCAGCAGGTGTATCTCACTGATCATCCCTAAAGCCAACACCTCATTTGGCCGCCTTTCGTTCCAGTACTCTGCTGCCTGTGACTGGAACGAATTGCAAAAATCGCTGAAGTTGGAGACTTTTATCTCCCTCACCAACTTCAAACATCTGAGCAGCTAACCGATCGCTGCAGCTGTACATAGTCTATTGGTAAATAGCCCACCCTTTTCACCTACCTCATCCCCATACTGTTTTTATTTATTTACTTTTCTGCTCTTCTGCACACCAATATCTCTACCTGTACATGACCATCTGATCTTTTATCACTCCAGTGTTAATCTGCAAAATTGTAATTATTTGCCTACCTCCTCATGCCTTTTGCACACATTGCATATAGACCCCCCCTTTGTTTTCTACTGTGTTATTGACTTGTTAATTGTTTACTCCATGTGTAACTCTTTGTTGTATGCTCACACTGCTATGCTTTATCTTGGCCAGGTCGCAGTTGCAAATGAGAACTTGTTCTCAACTAGCCTACCTGGTTAAATAAAGGTGAAATAAAAAAATAAAATAAAAATGTAAATCTTATTAAAGAGACCAGTGTACAATCACTATGTACATAGGGCAGATATAATTCTACATGAGTTCGTTTTCATAAACTACACGAGTTATGGTAAATTTTCATTTTGCCTAAATCGTTGTTACCT
This sequence comes from Oncorhynchus kisutch, assembly GCF_002021735.2. NCBI lineage: Eukaryota > Metazoa > Chordata > Actinopteri > Salmoniformes > Salmonidae > Oncorhynchus > Oncorhynchus kisutch. Next base: position 21,033 of record NW_022263409.1, on the reverse strand, counting down.
CAAATAATGATATTATTGAATTGTTTTTGGTTTTTGTAAACGAGCGGATATGACGTTTAGTCTGGTGAACACGCTTTGCAGATGTAAACTTGTGGCGTTCATGTGCCAGTCGGAACTAGGAAACTCAAATGTCCGACTTGCTGACTGGTTGAAATCGGCACGTGTACATAAGTACAACCAATACTTGCATATTCGGAAATTTCAGTGTTTCCTAGTTACGACTATCACGTGAACGCGGCAACGGGAGCAGAAACACACATGTGTTGTAGCGGTTCTTATTATACCTCCGCGGTCGTAGCTGGACAAACATTTATACAAACGAATTGAATCCACATAGCATTGAAGAAGAGGCGCCACCTACATCATGAATGATTTTGGAAGCTACCCTCCGCCGAACTTTGTCTCGCCTCCTCCGGGTTCGATGGTGAGTCCGCCAACGTTCCTTCCACCCCCGAGCAACTTCCAGCCCGATATGTGGAACTGGTACGAGCCACCGTCCGAGCCGTGGAGATACAACGGCCAGGGAGAACACTGGAACTGCGGCCCCGGACCAGGTCGACCCAGAGGCTCATATGGTGAGTATTATACTAACTAGGAGAGTTATGGTTCTAGCAGCGGCCTGGTAAAGAGGCTTCTTTGCACGGTCCCTAGGTTGACACGTGCCTGGCTGAGAGCCCCTGGTGGACTACTATGACCTATACCAATCAGGTCTGTTGAAGTAAACCTTCATGACGCCAGTTAGTGGGGTAGGTCAGTAGGGCTGACCAAGCTTGGCCCCGTGTAATGTACATATCATTTGGGCAGAGGGGATGCTGGTTCACGTCTGGGTTGAACCAGTGTCTGGGCAGAGGAGATGCTGGTTCACGTCTGGGTTGAACCAGTGTCTGGGCAGAGGAGATGCTGGTTCACGTCTGGGTTGAACCAGTATCTGGGCAGAGGAGATGCTGGTTCACGTCTGGGTTGAACCAGTATCTGGGCAGAGGAGATGCTGGTTCACGTCTGGGTTGAACCAGTATCTGGGCAGAGGAGATGCTGGTTCACGTCTGGGTTGAACCAGTATCTGGGCAGAGGAGATGCTGGTTCACGTCTGGGTTGAACCAGTATCTGGGCAGAGGAGATGCTGGTTCACGTCTGGGTTGAACCAGTATCTGGGCAGAGGAGATGCTGGTTCACGTCTGGGTTGAATCAGTATCTGGGCAGAGGAGATGCTGGTTCACGTCTGGGTTGAATCAGTATCTGGGCAGAGGAGATGCTGGTTCACGTCTGGGTTGAATCAGTATCTGGGCAGAGGAGATGCTGGTTCACGTCTGGGTTGAATCAGTATCTGGGCAGAGGAGATGCTGGTTCACGTCTGGGTTGAACCAGAATCTGGGCATTATTAACAGAACAGAAGTGTCAGATTGGTGATGACTGAACTGCACCCAGCAGTAGGTCGGCAAGTCATAATATTGTTGTTTTGACCTTTGACCCACAGGCCAGAACTTCCATCGTGGAGGCGGAAGGCAGGACTATGGTCGTCCCAACAACCATGGGAAAAAGGTAGTAAATCCACCATCAAACCAAAAGCCAGGTCTCTGATATATATTTTTTATTTTATTGCACCTTTATTTAACCAGCTAGGCCAGTTGAGAACAAGTTCTCATTTGCAACTAAGACCTGGCCAAGATAACGCAAAGCAGTGTGACACAAACAACAACAGAGAGTTACACATGGAATAAACAATAAACAAGCCATTAACACAGGTAACTGCAAAAATAATGATAACACTTGAGTAAATGAGGGATACAAAGTACACCGAGTGTATAAAACATGCAGAACTCTTCTCTAATATTGAGTTGCAACCCCCTCCCCCCTCAACAGCCTCAGTTGGTCAAAAGCGTTCCACAGGGATGCTGACCCATGTTGACTCATATGCTACCCATAGATGTCAAGTTGGGTGGTGGACAGTTCTTTAAATACACAGGAAACGGTTGAGTGTGAAAAACCCGGCAGCGTTGCAGTTCTTGACACCAACCTGTGCGCCTGGCACTGACTATTGTCTTGCCCGTTCACCCTCTGAAAAGCACACATACACGATCCATGTCTCAAGGCTTAAAAATCCTCCTTTAACCCATCTCCTCCCCTTCATGGATGGTGGTACACAGACACACTGTGGCCCCTCATGATGATTTGTTTTTTTGTGTCCCCCATCAGTTGGCCATCCCCGTCTTAGACAGTGTAACACTCCAATAGGGGGACTGACTGATTTGACTGTAATGGGTTCAAATGTTTTGTTTTCTTTCCAGCAGAAAAATAAAAAAGAACCAGAGTTTTCACATTTCTGTGACCCGTGTGACCGAGGCTTCAAAAACCAAGACAAGTATGACCAACATGTCTCTGAACATGTCAAGGTAACTGATTCTCATGATCAAATTATTCTGATTTGACATGAGGTGATGAACCGAATGTAATGACATCATACTAGGTCATCAGGGTTCCAAGCTTCAAATCAAATTGTATTAGTCACATGAGCCTAATACAACAGTACTTTACAATACCTTACAGTGAAATGCTTACTTAAGAGCCCCTAACCAATACCTTACAGTGAAATGCTTACTTAAGAGCCCCTAACCAATACCTTACAGTGAAATGCTTTACTTAAGAGCCCCTAACCAAGACCTTACAGTGAAATGCTTACTTAAGAGCCCCTAACCAAGACCTTACAGTGAAATGCTTACTTAAGAGCCCCTAACCAACAATGCCGTTTAAAAATATATATACAAATAAGAAATATAAGTAACAAGTAATTAAAGAGCAGCAGTAAAATAACAATAGTGAGACTATATACAGGGGGGTACCGATAGAATCAATGTGTGGGGGCACCGGTTAGTTGAGGTAATATGTAGGTAGAGTTATTAAAGTGACTATGCATAGATGATAACAGTAGCAGTTGTATAAAGGAGAGGGGGGACAATGCAAATAGTCTGGGTAGCCATTTGATGAGGTGTTCAGGAGTCTTATGGCTTGGGGGTAGAAGCTGTTTAGAAGTCTCATGGACCTAGACTTGGTGCTCTGGTACCGCTGGCTGTGCGGTATCAGAGAGAACAGGCTATGACTTGGGTGGCTGGAGTCTTTGACAATTTGTAGGGCCTTCCTCTGACACCGCCTGGTATAGAGGTCCTGGATGGCAGGGAGCTTGGCCTCGGATGTACTGAGCCGTACTCACAACCCTCTGTAGTGCGTTGCGGTCGGAGGCCGAGCAGTTGCCATACCAGGCAGTGATTCAGCCAATAATCTGCTCTCGATGGTGCAGCTGAAGAACCTTTTGAGGATCTGAGGACCAATGCCAAATCCTTTGTCTCCTGATGGGGAATAGGTTTTGTCGTGCCCTCTTCATGACCGTCTTGGTGTTCTTGGACCATGTTATTTTGTTGGTGATGTGGACACCAAGGAACTTGAAGTTCTCAACCTGTTCCACTGCAGCCCCATCGATGAGAATGGGGGTGTGCTCGGTCCTCTTTTTCCTGTAGTCCACAATAATCTCCGTTGTCTTGATCATGTTGAGAGAGATGTTGTTGTCCTGGCACCACACGGCCAGGTCTCTGACCTCCCTATAGGCTGTCTCGTCATTGTCGGTGATCCGGCCTCCCACTGTTGTGTCATCTGCAAATGTAATGATGGTGTTGGAGTCGTGCCTGGCCGTGCAGTCATGAGTGAACATGGAGTGCAGGAGGGGACAGAGCACGCACCCCTTAGGGTCCCCTGTGTTGAGGGTCAGCATGGCAGATGTGTTGTTACCTACCCTCACCACCTGTTGCGGCCCGTCAAGAAGTCCAGGATCCAGTTGTAGAGGGAGGTGTTTAGTCCCAGGGTCCTTAGCTTATTGATGAGCTTTGAGGGCACTATGGTGTTGAATGCTGAGCTGTAGTCAATGAATAGCATTCTCACATAAGTGTTCCTCTAGTCCAGGTGGGAAAGGTAGCGTGGAGTGCAAAAGAGATTGCATAATTTGTGGATCTGTTGGGGTGGTATGCAAATTGGAGTGGGTCTAGGGTTTCTGGGATAATGGTGTTGATGTGATCCATGACCAGCCTTTCAAAGCATTTCGTGGCTACAGACGTGACTGCTATGGGTCGGTAGTCATTTAGGAGGTTACCTTCGTGTTCTTGGGCACAGAGTCTATGGTGGTCTGCTTGAAACATGTTGGTATTACAGACTCGGACAGGGAGAGCTTGAAAATGTCTGTGAAGACACTTGCCAGTTGGCCAGCTCATGCTCGCAGCACACATCCTGGTAATCTGTCTGGCCCTGCGGCCTTGTGAATGTTGACCTGTTTTAAGGTCTTACTCACATCGGCTGCGGAGAGCGTGATCAGTCTTCCAGAACAGCTGGTGTTCTCATGGGAGAGCTGTATGTGTCTCTGTGTGTGGAGTACAGGTGGTCCAGAGTTTTTAATGTGTATTTATTTATTTATTCCAGACGCCCCGTTCCCAGCCACGCCTCTGTTCTATCCTGCCGGTACAGCGTACAACCAGCCACGCCTCTGTTCTATCCTGCCGGTGCAGCGTATAACCAGCCACGCCTCTGTTCTATCCTGCCTGTGCAGCGTATAACCAGCCACGCCTCTGTTCTATCCTGCCGGTGCAGCGTATAACCAGCCACGCCTCTGTTCTATCCTGCCGGTGCAGGGTATAACCAGCCTCTGTTCTATCCTGCCGGTGCAGCGTATAACCAGCCACGCCTCTGTTCTATCCTGCCGGTGCATCGTATAACCAGCCACGCCTCTGTTCTATCCTGCCGGTGCAGCGTATAACCAGCCTCTGTTCTATCCTGCCGGTGCAGCGTATAACCAGCCTCTGTCCTGTCCTGCCGGTGCAGTGTATAACCAGCCTCTGTTCTATCCTGCCGGTGCAGCGTATAACCAGCCTCTGTTCTATCCTGCCGGTGCAGCGTATAACCAGCCTCTGTTCTATCCTGCCGGTGCAGCGTATAACCAGCCTCTGTCCTGTCCTGCCTGTGCAGCGTATAACCAGCCTCTGTTCTATCCTGCCGGTGCAGCGTATAACCAGCCTCTGTTCTATCCTGCCGGTGCAGCGTATAACCAGCCTCTGTCCTGTCCTGCCGGTGCAGCGTATAACCAGCCTCTGTCCTGTCCTGCCGGTGCAGCGTATAACCAGCCTCTGTCCTGTCCTGCCGGTGCAGCGTATAACCAGCCTCTGTCCTGTCCTGCCGGTGCATCGTATAACCAGCCTCTGTTCTATCCTGCCGGTGCATCGTATAACCAGCCTCTGTTCTGTCCTGCCGGTGCAGCGTATAACCAGCCTCTGTCCTGTCCTGCCGGTGCATCGTATAACCAGCCTCTGTCCTGTCCTGCCGGTGCATCGTATAACCAGCCAGCTGTATGTTGATAGTGTCATCGTTCAGCCAAGTCTCTGTGAAACATAAGATATAACAGTTTTGAATGTCCTTTTGGTAATTAAATTTTTTGCATAACTCGCCGATTTTATTGTCCAAAGATTGCAAGTTTGCTGGCAGAATGGAAGGAAGTGGGGGTTTATTCGATCGCCTATGAATTTTCAGAAGGCTGTCCGCCCCCTTTTCTCCGCCTCCTCTTCATGCAAATCACAAGGATCTGGGCCTGTTCCAGAGAAAGCATTTCCGTTGTTAGTCAACCTTCAGTAAAACAGGCAAAGCATTGTGTTGGTCTACCTTCAGTAAAACAGGCAAAGCATTGTGTTGGTCTACCTTCAGTAAAACAGGCAAAGCATTGTGTTGGTCTACCTTCAGTAAAACAGGCAAAGCATTGTGTTGGTCTACCTTCAGTAAAACAGGCAAAGCATTGTGTTGGTCTACCTTCAGTAAAACAGGCAAAGCATTGTTAGTTAACCTTCAGTAAAACAGGCAAAGCATTGTGTTAGTCAACCTTCAGTAAAACAGGCAAAGCATTGTGTTAGTCAACCTTCAGTAAAACAGGCAAAGCATTGTGTTAGTCAACCTTCAGTAAAACAGGCAAAGCATTGTGTTAGTTAACCTTCAGTAAAAGAGACTTCTGTTTTTTAGTGCTCAGTTGAAGACTGCAGCTTCACTGCTCATGAGAAGCTGGTCAACATTCACTGGAAAAATGTAAGTAGACCGCCAGCCTCAGCTATTACCCATCAACCCCTCATCTATATAGAACCAAGCATTAACCTCTTCCTGTATATTCATTTTATTTTATTTAACTAGGCAAGTCGGGTTAAGAACAAATGATTATTTCCCATGACGGCCTAGCAAAAGGCCTCCTGCGGGGACTGGGGCCTGGGATTAAAAATCAATACAATATAAATATAGGACAAAACACACATCACAACAAGAGGGACAACAATACATAAAGTGAGACCTAAGACAACAACATATCAAGGCAGAAACACATGGCATCACAACATGGTAGCAACACAACATGGTACAAACATTATTGGGCACAGTCAACAGGACAAATGTCAAGAAGGTAGAGACAACACATCACACAAAGCAGCCACAACTGTCAGCAAGAGTGTTGCTTCTATACATGTATAGAATAACAATACCCTAACTCCTCCTGTCTGGAACCGCGTGTTTAACCTCCTCCTCCTCCTGTCTGGAACCGCGTGTTTAACCTCCTCCTGTCTGGAACCGCGTGTTTAACCTCCTCCTGTACCGTCTCCTATAGAACCGTGTGTTTAACCACCTCCTGTACCGTCTCCTATAGAACCGTGTGTTTACCCTCCTCCTCCTGTCTGGAACCGTGTGTTTAACCTCCTCCTCCTGTACCGTCTCCTATAGAACCGTGTGTTTAACCTCCTCCTGTACCGTCTCCTATAGAACCGTGTGTTTAACCTCCTCCTCCTGTACCGTCTCCTATAGAACCGTGTGTTTAACCTCCTCCTCCTGTACCGTCTCCTATAGAACCGTGTGTTTAACCACCTCCTGTACCGTCTCCTATAGAACCATGTGTTTAACCTCCTCCTGTACCGTCTCCTATAGAACCATGCCCCAGGGGCAAAGAGAATCAAGCTGGACACTCCAGAGGAGATTTCTAAATGGAGAGAGGAGAGGCGCAGGTCAGTACTGTAGTATGTTTTTAACATGGTAATACTTTGTTGTAAGGTGCAGTCAATCATCAGCAATGCTTTTGTTTCCTCAAGTTCTCTTGAAATGACTACTTCTGGATTAGATCTGATTCTGTGGTCCATATGAACAATGTGCTGTTACCACCAGTATCGGGGCCTAATATTAACACCTGCCAAATTTGCGTAGATTCTGGCAGTAGTAAGATGTTTATTTTACCAGCCATGTGGACCGGTACCCCCTGTATATAGCCTCCACATTGACTCTGTACCCCCTGTATATAGCCTCCACATTGACTCTGTACCCCCTGTATATAGCCTCCACATTGACTCTGTACCCCCTGTATATAGCCTCCACATTGACTCTGTACCCCCTGTATATAGCCTCCACATTGACTCTGTACCCCCTGTATATAGCCTCCACATTGACTCTGTACCCCCTGTATATAGCCTCCACATTGACTCTGTACCCCCTGTATATAGCCTCCACATTGACTCTGTACCCCCTGTATATAGCCTCCACATTGACTCTGTACCCCCTGTATATAGCCTCCACATTGACTCTGTACCCCCTGTATATAGCCTCCACATTGACTCTGTACCCCCTGTATATAGCCTCCACATTGACTCTGTACCCCCTGTATATAGCCTCCACATTGACTCTGTACCCCCTGTATATAGCCTCCACATTGACTCTGTACCCCCTGTATATAGCCTCCACATTGACTCTGTACCCCCTGTATATAGCCTCCACATTGACTCTGTACCCCCTGTATATAGCCTCCACATTGACTCTGTACCCCCTGTATATAGCCTCCACATTGACTCGGTACCCCCTGTATATAGCCTCCACATTGACTCGGTACCGGTACCCCCTGTAGAGATAAGAGGTTGACCGATTTAATTAGGGCCGATTTCAAGCTTTCATAACAATCGGTAATCTGCATTTTTGGATGCCAATTATATTGCAGGAAACTGCGCGGCAGGCATCTGTTACGTGAGGGCAGGCAGCAAGGAGGGAAGTTAACCACCCTCTGTCCTGTCCTGCCGGTGCAGCGTATAACCAGCCACGCCTCTGTTCTATCCTGCCTCTGTCCTGTTTCTGTTACGTGAGGGCAGGCAGCAAGGAGGGAAGTTAACCACCCTCTGTCCTGTCCTGCCGGTGCAGCGTATAACCAGCCACGCCTCTGTTCTATCCTGCCTCTGTCCTGTTTCTATTACGTGAGGGCAGGCAGCAAGGAGGGAAGTTGCTAGCTAGCATTAAACTTATCTTTGATAGTTTTTTTAGAATCTTATCATAATCACTAGTTAACTACACATGGTTGATGATATTACTAGTTTAACTAGCTTGTCTTGCATTGCACATAATCAATGTGGTGTCACTTTTCTTGCGTTCAGTGTAAGCAGAGTCGGGGTATATGCAGCAGTTTGGGCCGCCTGGCTCGTTGCGAACTGTGTGGAAACCGTTTCTTCCTAACAAAGACCGTAATTAATTTGCCAGAATTGTACATAATTATGACATAACATTGAAGGTTGTGCAATGTAACAGCAAAATCTAGACTTAGGGTTGCCACCCGTCTGATAAAATACATAACGGTTCCGTATTTCATTGAAATAAACGTTTAGTTTTCGAAATTATAGTTTCCGTATTTGACCATATTAATGACTTAAGGCTCATATATTTCTGTGTTTATTACATTATAATTAAGTCTATTATTTGAGCAGTCTGACTGAGCGGTGGTAGGCAGCAACAGGCTCGTAAGCATTCATTCAAACCACACTTTCCTCCGTTTGCCAGCAGCTCTTCGCTGTGCTTGAAGTACAGCGCTGTTTATTATTTTTTTATTTAACCTTTATTTAACCAGGTAGACTAGTTGAGAACAAGTTCTCATTTGCAACTGCGACCTGGCCAAGATAAAGCATAGCAGTGTGAACAGACAACACAGAGTTACTGTTGGTGGAATTTCTAAATTCCTATATGTTTTATAGCCAAAATCAAATTCGCACTCTCTCTATTCATTAATGAGTTGTAAATTCATTAATTATGCATGAAGTAGATCGAGACCAGTCTTAAAAGCCAGGTAACAGCGTTTATTGCAAGAGTACTAACCAAAAATACAAAGACCCTTACATTTTAAAGAGAGAACATAAAATGACATCATCAGTTTCTCACACTCTCTTCGATTCCCACAATAGCCCAGTGTTTTCAGGTCCGGAGATGTCTTCTACTCCCCTCATAAACCAGACATTCCAATCTGTCTAAAAGATATCTTCTCCTCCACAAATGGTACATCAAGGACCATTCTTATCTGTCAGAAAAGATACATCATCCCTCTCCCTTAAACTTCCCGCGAGGTACAGACAATTAATTCGTTTCACTTACATTTTCAGTAACAGCTTAACCAAGAGCCCATACATAATAGTATTAGAATAAATGGTTCTATTTGAAATGTATACATTATTAATCATTTCAACTATAATTTCCTCCAACAGTTACACATGGAGTAAACTATTAACAAGTCAATAACACAGTAGAAAAAAAGTCTATAACATTGTGTGCAAAAGGCATGAGGAGGTAGGCGAATAATTACAATTTTGCAGATTAACACTGGAGTGATAAATGATCAGATGGTCATGTACAGGTAGAGATATTGGTGTGCAAAAGGGCAGAAAAGTAAATAAATAAAAACAGTATGGGGATGAGGTAGGTAAAAATGGGTGGGCTATTTACCGATAGACTATGTACAGCGGCAGCGATCGGTTAGCTGCTCAGATAGCAGATGTTTGAAGTTGGTGAGGGAGATAAAAGTCTCCAACTTCAGCTATTTTTTTTTGTTGCAATTCGTTCCAGTCACAGCCAGCAGAGAACGAAAGGCGGCCAAATGAGGTGTTGGCTTTAGGGATGATTAGTGAGATACACCTGCTGGACCGCGTGCTACGGGTGGGTGTTGCCATCATGACCAGTGAACTGAGATAAGGCGGTGCTTTACCTAGCATGCACTTGTAGATGACCTGGAGCCAGTGGGTCTGGCGACGAAGATGTATGACTTCAAGCCCATCAACTCCCGAGGCTGGCAGTACTATAGTGCCTATAAGAACATCCAATAGTCAAAGGTCTATGAAATACAAATGGTATAGAGAGAGAGAGTCCTATAATAACTACAACCTAAAACTTCTTAACTGGGAATATTGAAGACTCATGTTTTAAGGAACCACCAGATTTCATATGTTCTGAGCAAGGAACTTAAACGTTAGCTTTTTTACATGGCACATATTGCACGTTTACTTTCTTCTCCAACACTTTGTTTTTGCATTATTTAAACCAAATTGAACATGTTTCATTATTTATTTGAGACTGAATTGATTTTTATTTATGTATTATACTAAGTTAAAATAATTGTTCATTCAGTATTGTTGTAATTGTCATTATTACAAAAACAAAAATGGTCCGATTTTAATCGGTATCGGCTTTTTGTGGTCCTCCAATCGGTATCGGAGTTGAAAAATCATAATTGGCCGACCTCTATTATAGAGCCTCGCTTGTTATTTTACTGTTTCATTATTTGTTCCTTTTATTTTCTTTATCTATTTTGTACTTACAAATAAGTGTTATTTATTTTCTTAATGCTGTTGGTTAAGGGCTTGTAAGTCAGCATTTCACTAAGGTCGACACCTGTTGTATTCGGTGCATGTGACAAATAAAATGAATTTGACATGCGGCAATGTTGATGACAACAACGCTGTTTCCACTTTGCTTTTTAATATTAATCCACTTCTGCAATTACACTATTAGCTAATGCTAATTGCTACCTTACTAACAAATGTACTGAGTCCAAGCAAACGTAACGAGCAAATACAGCCTGATAATACCAGTGATGGTGTAGAACTAAATCTGCATGTTTTTTGTGCAACAGTAACTTCTAAATCAGAGGAATTCACGAAGCAAGAATATGTTAGCTTCGTGAAGTAGGTAAGAGAGAACATTCAATGTAGCCAAATATTTAAGAGTCTCCTAGGAAACACTTGTCAACACTTTGGTTCCTACCCTGTCACAGTAACTCCTCCCTGGCATTTTCATTTGTTATATCAAACACTGTATTCGACGTGCCCACTATTATATTCTAACTATAAAATTTGAATAATCATTCTATTTCCATGATTCCAACAGTTCACCCAAGTGTTATGCTCTAAATCACAAGTCAAATTGCAATTTCAACATTTGGTTAAAAATAAGGCCTAGATTGTTTGCCCATATCATGCAGCCCTACGTGGCATTGTGGAAATTCTCAAATGAGTGTAGAATTTCTTGAACAGTATAAAACAATCAGAATAGAGAAAGACCCATTGATATCACTTAGACTGTACAGTATGTGTTGCCACCCTGGGGTCATGTACAGTAGGTGTTGCCATGACCCCAGGGGTGGCAACACCAGCTGTGGGTAGACATTCAGAGACTTGTCCCGAAGCCACTCCTGCGTTGTCTTGTCTGTGTGCTTAGTGTCGTTGTCTTGATGGAAGGTGAACCTTCACCCCAATTTGAGGTCCTGGGCGTTCTGGAGCAGGTTTTCAGCAAGGATCTATCTGTACTTTGCTCCGTTCATCTTTCCCTCGATCCTGATTAGTCTCCCAGTCTCTGCCGCTGAAAAACATCCCCACAGCATGATGCTGCCACCACCATGCTTCACCGTAGGGATGGTGCCTGGTTTCCTCCAGATGTGATGCTTGGCATTCAGACCAAAGAGTTCAATCTTGGTTTCATCAGACCAGAGAATCTTGTTTCTCATGGTCTGAGAGTCTTTAGGTGCCTTTTGGCAAACTCCAAGTGGGCTGTCATGTGCCTTTTACTGAGGAGTGGCTTCCGTCTGGCCACTCTACCAGAAAGGCCTGATTGGTGGAGGGCTGCAGAGATGGTTGTCCTTCTGGAAGGTTCTCCCATCTCCACAGAGGAACTCTGGAGCTCTGTCAGTGACCATCTGGTTTTTAGTCACCTCCCTGACCGAGGCCCTTCTCCCCCGACTGCTCAGTTTGGCAGGGCGGCCAGCTCTTGGAAGAGACTTGGTGGTTCCAAACTTCTTCCATTTAAGAATGATGGAGGCACTGTGTTCTTGGCTGCAACTTTGAAAGTCCCCATTTTTTTGGGTACAATTCCCCAGATCTGTGCCTCGACACAACCCTGTCTCGGAGAGATAAGGACAATTCCTTTGACCTCATGGCTAGGGTCTGAATACTGATGTAAATGAGGTATTTCTGTTTATTTTTTATCGTTACACCGGTTTTCGCTTTATCCTTCAAGGGGTATTGTGTAGATTGCTTCTTTCTTTTATTTGATCAATTTTGCAACGTAACGTGGTAAAATTCAAGGGGTCTGAATATTTTCCGAAAGTAGGGTGTTTTTGTTCCAGTTTGTTTAGCTGTCTATAGAAGCATATACAGTATAGGTGTTTTGTTAGCTTTAAGGGTATTTTTGTAGTGGTTATTTTTCAGGGGAGATCAGGTTCTCATTCTCAATGGTGACCTGAGAACAAACTATTCAACATCATTCAGTAAAACAGACACAGCCGTTTCAGATTCACAACTTTTCAATAACACAAATTATTACAATCTACCAAAACACTCACAAACTAGAGTGAATCTATTCCTCATCAGCTTTCTAAACTACTGGGATTTTAGAGGTTCAGCTGACCAGCTGATAAATGATGCATTGATGAGTATTAAACCTGAACACTGCAGCCAAGAGTTTTAGAGTAATGGCTGCTGCATTCTGATAAATGGGAAGTCCCATAATGAGGGGCTGCAGGAACGTTGAGTGTCCAGCCTGCTTTCTGTTTAGGGAGAGGCCTGGTCTAGTTCTATAAAGCCTTGAATCTCAGCTTTACCAGCTCATCTGTCTGTCTTTTTATTTTTTTTACATTTTTGCTAATCCAAAAGCCCAAATATTTATGGTTGGGAACCTGCTCAATGAGAGGACCATCACATAAATGTGTAAACCATCTGAAATATCTCAATGAGAAAAAACAGGATGTATTTTGTTTTTCCCGCCGCATGAAGGACCTATTTGAAATCCATAAGGGCTTTCTGCAAGGTAACCAAATCTGATGCTCTAACAGGCTGGTCAGCAGCAGGGCCAATGGTGTTATTATCATATAGATTAATGTTCGCTTTTTGCAGATATATTATTCATATAAATAGTAAAGAGGATGGGTCCCAACATCAACCCTTGCGGGACACCTTTTAGTAATTTCAAGGTCACGTGACACTATCAGAAAGCACACATCAGAGCTTTGTCTCTGTCTGTACAGGAACTACCCGACCCTGGTGAACGTGGAGAAGAGGAGGAAGGTGATGGATGCCAGGGAGGAGACTGGAGCGGTGCTGGAAACCGCTCAGTTTGGGTACTTCTTCCTACATTTTTATTTGTTTTTATTGGTTTGTACAAGTTAGGTTACAAATACAACAGGATGATATTGTACTGATGCACAAGTTTCCTCCACGGAATAGTTGGGACCTAATATTGGCTGAACTATTAAGGCCATGCTACAACATGCTGTGTGTTCTGTTGTCAGGAGGATGAGGGGTAGGGGTTGTGGACAGCGTGGTGGAAGGTTCCAGAGGGGCAGATGGGCCAGACCAGGTCCTCGTCAGTCAGAGAGACCGCCACACCCCACTCAACCCCCCATGGAGAGGCCTCCACCCCTCACTCAGTACCCCAGGGAGGGAGACCCACTGGGGGCTCTTGCCAACAGCGACCCAGGTCAGTCAGTGATCCAGGAACCTGCCAGAGACTAGTTTTTTAAAGGTCCTAATGTCTGTTCCTGTATACACAACCCCTGTTGACTCTGACCCCTGCAGACTCTGATACAGAGGAGCCAGTCAGTGGAGGTGGGGTGACTGTGGCCCCTAAACAAATGACATCAGGGCTGGGATCTCTGATGGCCAGCTACGGCTCCATGACCGAGAGCGACAGTGACCAGGAACCACAAGGTGAGCTTTAAATGTCTGTTTTCCCCGTATGGAGGCTTGTTTTCTCTGTCTGTGTGTGGAGGCAACAAACAGAAGACGTCGATTCCACTGTTTTAGCTTTAATATTTTAACTTTCATTATATTTCGTTATTCAACACGTTGAGATGTAAAGTTAGTGGTGTCTCAGTCCTGCCCATCCAGAGGACCAGTCAGCTGCTGAAGGAGAACCAGGCAATGCTGAAGGCTCTGCCAGCCAAGCCCCAGAACAGTGCTTCATCTGGGGCTAAGAGACTCTACCCTGAGCCCCCCCGGGAACCACAGCCTGGGTCTGGTCCTCATAGACCTAGTCGGGGGAGAGGAAGAGGAGCGAGAGGAGGACGAAACAACATGGACACCCCCCAACAGCGCCGCGCCACTCTGCTTGAGATGGTAAGACACCGGGAAAGAGGCATCAAGGCACAACTGATTTTACAAATCGGTTGAGATAAAAGTTAAACATTTTCAAGTCTGTATTGTGAATGTAGTTAGCATTTTTTTCTGCCTGCTGAATTGTTCTATGACCCCTGACCTTTACAGTTACTGGCCCCAGACATCCGCCATGAGAGGAACGTGCTCCTGCAGTGTGTTCGCTACATTGTCCGAAACAACTTCTTTGTACTGGAGGGTCAAACTCAGGACCAGGAGGGAACTCTGGGTAGCACGGTGACCAGAGATGACCCTAACCTTGACCTCCAGACACAGGAAGTGAGAGCAGATGATCTGAGGGCTCTACTCCCAGCTACCTCTGTGGTTGGTCCAGATGAAAAAGGTGACCAGGTGAGGTCATCACTAGAAGGTACCCAGAAACCACCAGTCTGCCAGGGACCTTCAGAGGTGGACATTTTGAATGGTGAAGATGTTCATCCTGAGGAGATGCCAGGTGCAGCCTCTAACCCTGATGTCATAACTCAGCTGAACTCTAACCCTGATGTCCTGGGGACTGTGGCTGAGCAGTCTGTAGCCCAACAAGTGGGAGAAGACCAGAGCATGGAAGAGAACACACAGAGTGGACCAGCCGGCTCACAGTCACATCCCCTCCAGGAAACCCCAATGGACTTGGCTGTGAAGGCTAATTATGGAGATGGTCACCCTGAAGACCACTCCCAGACCTCCATCCCCAACTATGATGATGAAGTCTGGGAGACCCAAGACCCCTGAAGTCACCCTGACCCTTCAATCAAGACTATCACCCTTCAATCAAGACTGCCACCCTAACCTTTAAATCAAGACTGCCACCCTAACCTTTAAATCAAGACTGCCACCCTAACCTTTAAATCAAGACTGCCACCCTAACCTTTAAATCAAGACTGCCACCCTAACCTTTAAATCAAGACTGCCACCCTAACCTTTAAATCAAGACTGCCACCCTAACCTTTAAATCAAGACTGCCACCCTAACCTTTAAATCAAGACTGCCACCCTAACCTTTAAATCAAGACTGCCACCCTAACCTTTAAATCAAGACTGCCACCCTAACCTTTAAATCAAGACTGCCACCCTAACCTTTAAATCAAGACTGCCACCCTAACCTTTAAATCAAGACTGCCACCCTAACCTTTAAATCAAGACTGCCACCCTAACCTTTAAATCAAGACTGTCACCCTAACCTTTAAATCAAGACTGTCACCCTTCAATCAAGACTGTCACCCTAACCTTTAAATCAAGACTGTCACCCTAAAAGCAGATTTATTCTTGATCCAGAAATGTGGTCCGGAGGCTCCGTACAATTGCGTAGCCTCCGGAGGCTTGCAGAGGCCAACTCAAGCTCCGCATTGCCGTGCACCTCCAAATTTTGTAACCATGCAGAGCTCTGTATAGCTCCGTTTTTGACATAATTGGATGACTGTAGTTGGGGGCGGGACTTCCTGTATAAACACAAAATTCCTTCCTTCACAACAGCTCTGAAGTATGAATGCCCTGACTTCTGTAGAGGCCGTATCGCAGTAAATGCTGTACGGCCATATCGGATTGGCCATGCAGAGCCTTTAACCCTTAAATCAAGACAGTCCCCTTGACCTTTCACCTTGTCTCTGATGTTGGCGAGTTATTTCCCTACAGTCATTTATGTTTTCATCTAAACATCAACTACCTCTGGCATTTTATTTGTACTCTTCTTTTTTCAACATGGAAATAAATGACTTGTTCTACTGTGGGAATATAACCCAGGAAATCGATAGTTCTTGGACCATCTTTGTCCTTTTTCAAATCAAATGTATTTGTCACATGCTCGTGTTTAGCAGATGTTATTGCGGGTGTAGCGAAATGCATGTAAGCTATGTATCAGTCTTATGGCATGTGGATGGAAGCTGTTCAGGAGCCTGTTGGTGTCAGACTTGATACAACGGTACCACTTGCCCCGCGGAAGCAGAGACAAGTCTATGGCTTAGGTGGTTATAACGGTTCTGGATGGAGGGAGCTAGGCCCCAGTGATGTACTGGGCTGTCCTCACCACTCTCTGATATAGAGATTCTGGATGGCAGGGAGCTGGGCCTTTTGTTAACAACTACTTTTGGGGACCTTGTTAACATTACAACATGAAATCCGTGTCTTAAACGTTGCTACGTTTTGTAAATAGCGAAGAAAACATGTAATCTGCTTGACCATATTAAAGTTACTTATCTCACAGATCACGAAGTCAGATCATTTTCACTCCATTCACATGCTTATCAGTTTGAGCCATACACAGGCTTGTCATGTTGTTATTTGAACAGGCCCTGGTCTACAGTGAAATCATCTCATTTCAGTCCTCCTTTATGATGATTCATTTTGTTCTATCTCTCGTAGCTCATTAGTACACCTTTTGTGGTTGAAATGTATATCTATTGTGTGTCCTAGGATACAACAATTAATTGAACCCCTAACCCTGGTAACGGAGGACATCAGGTGGGTGTTGGGCAGAACCCCTAGGTCCTGGAGAACATCAGTTGGGTCTGGGTGTTGGGTTGAACCCCCTAGGTCCTGGAGAACATCAGTTGGGTCTGGGTGTTGGGCAGAACCCCTAGGTCCTGGAGAACATCAGTTGGGTCTGGGTGTTGGGTTGAACCCCCTAGGTCCTGGAGAACATCAGTTGGGTCTGGGTGTTGGGCAGAACCCCTAGGTCCTGGAGAACAGGTAACGGAGGACATCGGGTGGATCTGGGTGTTGGGTTGAACCCCCTAGGTCCTGGAGAACATCAGTTGGGTCTGGGTGTTGGGCAGAACCCCTAGGTCCTGGAGAACAGGTAACGGAGGACATCGGGTGGATCTGGGTGTTGGGCAGGACCCCTAGGTCCTGGAGAACATCAGTTGGGTCTGGGTGTTGGGTTGAACCCCCTAGGTCCTGGAGAACATCAGTTGGGTCTGAGTGTTGGGTTGAACCCCCTAGGTCCTGGAGAACATCAGTTGGGTCTGGAGCAGAGTTAGAGGTTAGGAGACAGACGTCAACAAGCAAACACACAGGTTACACTTTACTGGGAGAACATTTTGATGGATTAGTGCAGTGTTATAAATGGGAGAGATTTACTTTTCAACACTTGGATGGTACAGCCTACCTCAAGCTGGTCCCCCTCTGACTCCGAGCACAGATAATCAGACTGATCTGAACTCACTGGTTCTGGTGGATGGGATACTTCCTAGGGAGCTCAGACAGTTGATGGTCCTCAAGTCATTTGGAGGTAAATTGAGGGCCATTTTTATAAGCTCAGCATAACTACCATTTCTTTCTTTCTCAAATGTCAACCAAAGCTTAACACACTATCTATTGGGCTTCACTGAATTGTAGGGCATCAGGGCTTTCAGTGGTCGACCGTCCAACTCCAGCATGTAAATCCTGGTGGGGACAGTTTTTAGATGCATGCCAGCAAAGCCGATGCACAACACTAAACAATACATTAATTGCACTATAATGTTGACAGGGGGGGGCAACAAACTGTTAGGGACTATATCAATCTGTCCCAACACCTTACCACTGCTACACCTGACTATCAGCGGAGCCTTGTCTGGCAGCGAAACGGTTCATTCATCCTGTTGGATTCGTGGTAAACTTTGAACATTGAGATATTAAAGACATGATAGATCAGACGCATAGTGTATAAAAAGAGACTGGGTTTATGCCAGAAGGTAATGGGTCTCCGTAGAAAGACCGATGGCTTTGGAATGTGTTGGGTGGATGGGAGGAGATCACAGGATTGCTATAAGGGAAGTGGATGGACATCTGTGGATTAGGCGAAGGAGGGGTTGAGGTCAAGAGGTCAGGTCAGATCCCCTGAAGGGAGTAATAAGGGTTTAGTATCCCATTTCCCTCATCCTGTGGAACCATAAGATGTAAGGGTTGGAGAGAAAGAGTGTCCAAAGTGGGGTATACAGTGCCTTGCGAAAGTATTCGGCCCCCTTGAACTTTGCGTTCTTTTGCCACATTTCAGGCTTCAAACATAAAGATATAAAACTGTATTTTTTTGTGAAGAATCAACAAGTGGGACACAATCATGAAGTGGAACGACATTTATTGGATATTTCAAACTTTTTTTAACAAATCAAAAACTGAAAAATTGGGCGTGCAAAATTATTCAGCCCCCTTAAGTTAATACTTTAGCGCCAAAAAAAAGATATTCCCTTTTTGTAGTCTGTAATGTTTTGACGAGTTTCAGAACCGGTGTAGTATGACTCAATCTTGGGCCTGTATTGAAGCTTTGCCTGTTTGATGGTTCGTCGGAGGGCGTAGCAGGATTTCTTCTAAGCTTCCTTGAAAGCGGCAGCTCTAGCCTTTAGCTCAGTGCGGATGTTGCCTGTAATCCATGGCTTCTGGTTGGGGTATGTACGTGCGGTCTACTTATTGATGAAGCCAATGACTGATGTGGTGTACTCCACAATGCAATCGGCAGAATCCCGTAACATGTTCCAGTCTGCTCGCAAAACAGTCCTGTAGCTTAGCATCTGCTTCGTTTGACCACTTTTTTATTGATCTAGTCACTGGTGCTTCCTGTTTTAATTTTAGCTTGTAAGCAGGAATCAGGAGGATAGAATTATGGTCAGATTTGCCAAACGGAGATAGGGCTTTGTATGCGTCTCTGTGGAGTAAAGCTTTTGCTTTTTTGACGCCTTCTGGTTGCACATTTTAACATGCTGATAGAAATTTGGTAAAATGGTCCCTGGCTACTAGGAGCGCTGCCTCTCGGTGAGCGTTAACTTGTTTGCTTATGGCGTAATACAGCTCATTCAATGCTGTCTTAGTGCCAGCCTCTGACTGCGGTGGTATGTAAACAGCTACAAAGAATACAGATAAACTCTCTCGGTAGGTAGTGTGGTCTACAGCTTATCATGATATACTCTACCTCAGGCGAGCAAAAGCTCTAGACTTCCTTAGATATCGTGCACCGGCTGTTTACAAAAATACATAGACCGCCGCCTCTTGTCTTACCAGACGCCACGTTTCTATCCTGCCGGTACATCGTATAACCAGTATGTTGTTGAGCTGTGACTCCGTGAAGCATAAGATGTTAGTTTTTAATGTCCCGTTGTTAGTTTAATCTTCCGCGTAACTCGTCGATTGTATTGTCCAAAGATGGCACGTTTGCTAGCAGAATGGAAGGAAGTGGGGGTTTATTCGATCGCCTACGGATTCTCAATCGATCGGCCTCTCTTTCTCTGCCGCCTCTTCACGTGATCGGGGCCTGTCCCCGAGGAAGCAGTGTGTCCTTCGTGTCGGGCTCGTCAGAGTCGTGAAAGGGGAAAAAAGGATTCTGCTAGTCTGTAGTGAGTAATCGCAGGCCTGTTTTCCAGAAGTTATTTTCGGTCATAGAAGATGGTAGCGGCAACATTATGTACAAAACAAGGTTTAAAAAACAAGTTTCAAACAACGCAAATAAACAATCGACTGGGGGCATGTAAAATGTCTGCCATCTTCTTCGGGGCCATCTTACAGTAACTTTTTGTTCAGCACTTTTGAAATGTACAGCGACAGAATTCAGAACATGGGCCTTTCTTACAGTATTCTCTGCACACAAAGTCAGAACCGTAGGATAAATAAAGGGGCATATAAGCAGACATTTAAAGCTCAACAATATTCATAATTACATTTCTCTAGAACAGGCTATAGAGAGTTCTGTTCTGACATGTGCACCACAAGTTGCACAATTTATGCAGCAGCATACAAGATATCTTTGGATTCATTCATTTTGTCATCAAAGTCCGGCATTCTCTGGATTTATGGTGCTTTCAAGACAACTGGGAACTCAGCAAAAAACAAGGTTAAATCATGTCAGTGATCTTCAGATCGGAGCTCTAGAAAGAGGCCTGAGTTCCCGACTTGCAATTCCGAGTTATATGACCATTGGAAATGTATTTTCCCAGTCTCAGCCCCGAGTTTCCTGTTGTTTTGAGCACGGCAGAAGTCATGCTGGATTGACAGCATGGCCAATGTTGAATGTTTATCTGTTTAAGCTTGGAAAAGAGACCGTTAAACCCAAACCCCACTCCACTGAAAAGCAGGCTAGTGATTGCTTTGCAATGCTTGGAGTTAGTCACTGATTCCTTCCAAACCACTCATTGTTGAATATGCGTTTGCAATTTGTGTAATGTTTATGGCCGATGAGCACAAGTTTTAACTTCTCTTCATATGACAAGGATTAAAAAGGATTTCCCTGTAGATTGTTGATTTGATTCATGACTGCTAGATAAGATTTGAAAGTATGATGTTGCCATGATCAGTCCAATCAGAGCTACTGTAGATATTTAGTATTTTATTAGGATCCCCATTAGCTGTTGCAAAAGCCGAAGCTACTCTTCCTGGGGTCCACACAGAACACAGAACACGGAACACGGAACATAATACATTATGACATAATACAGAACATCAATAGACAACAACAGCTCAAGGACAGAACATATATTTTTAAGGCACACGTAGCATACACATCATACACCAAACTATCTGCGTCCAATAGGGGAGAGGCGTTGTGCCGTGAGGTGTTTGCTTTATCTGGTTTTTATTTGACC
>NW_022263408.1:0-57923 GCF_002021735.2 Oncorhynchus kisutch | reverse complement strand
TGGAATGGCTTCATACAGTATCTGCGTGTATATCATTGACTGTATTGTCTTTTTAGGCCAAGAGGACCAAGAGAAACAAAGTGGAGCAGATCACTGATGCAGGTCATAAATGAAACTCTAATTTCACTGAATGTAATCCTTTTGCATGTAAATGTAATTTAGTATGGACATCTATTGAGCAGAGGACTAATAGCAGAGTGCACATGTTATACTTTCTTGGCTACTTAACTTCACAAAGTGCACAAAGTTGGCTAATACATATTTGCCTCAGAAGGTTACATGTTTTCTGACTTCTTTACCTTGGTGAATGCTGCTTTGCACACAGGTCCCTCTACATCTGTGGAATTCTCTGGGATGGCAGTTCAGGGGACATCTCACCAGGGACAATCTAATGAGAAGATCCTAAGTGAGTGTGTCTCCAGGGCCTGTCAGACCAGGGCTCTTGACCTCCCGCCAATCGATCCGGATGCGTTCAACCCGATTATCATCCGGTTTCTGGAAAAACTTACTGAGGAGTATGTCCAAACTTCTATTGTAGTATTTGAATGCAATGTCATCTGGAGGATTTTATAAATTGTATGTGTGTTGGTGTGCTTTTTGGTGCTAAAAACATCTAATTATCTCCTATAGGCAATGGAGGCAGTTAAGCATTGGCAGGATGGACCCTGTAAGTCCCTTAACCCTGAAAATGATTCATAGATATATTAATAGATGTTTCAAGAATATTAGATACAAACCTTTTATCTATCTACAGTATCATCCACATTATCACAAACAGTTTCATTCAAAGAGCTTTTTAGTAGCCTACTGCTTTTCATGCTTTCCAATGTATGCCACTTTCATGATTCTCATGAACATATGTGAGATTGTTGGTATCTCTTCGAGGAGCTTGGTTTCAGAGCCCGGCTATGAGTAATCTACCTACACTGTTTCGGTCCTACAGGTGATGAGGGCATTGCTTGCAGAGATGTGCCTGGAGATTGTGCGGTTTGTATCTGAGGCCATCCTGGAGGTCATCATCCCTGCAATTTTCCGTTTTGTACGGATATACAGCCATGTGTCTCCAGTATCCAGGCAAGTCTCTGACAGAATCAGAGAGATCCTCTAGCACAAACCTGAAGGTTCGCAAGAGAGGCAGCAGCAAATCCTCAAGGTCTTGCACGGCCAAATCAAGCTCCTCACGTAATGGGTATGTTCAGTCATTCCTAAAGAAACCGGTTTCACCTAACTATTCATAACCCATTTTGTGAAAATATGTTTTGTTATCTGTATAACAGTTTACTCTTAATGACCAGTTTAACTGATTACTGAATGATGTATTAATGTCACTACCGTGTCTACTATTGAATATGGAATGCTGTATTGTTTGCTTTGTATTCTCAAAGGTCTCAGACAGTGTTGCCAAATACTCAGGGAGATGGTGAGTCTATATCATCTGAGCCACTCAGTGACTTTTTTGGGATCACTGAGGACAGTCTCCTCACTGGTGTCCAGGATTCCTTCAAAGAGTTGCTGAACAATGTCCTCTGTATCCAAAGAGAGGACCAGGTAGACACTCAAAGTCTATCCCGGGTTATTGTTGGAGAAGTGTCAAAGAAGGTCAATTCCATAATCTCTGTGGCCATCCAACCTCCCATCTCTGGGCGAATGTCCCCTGTCATTTTTGCCAGTGGTGGTGTCTCCAGCACCAAGGTGGTTGAGGAGATGGTGTCTGGTGTTTCCAACATACTTCAGATGTACATTAATGGGAAGAGTGTTGAGCAGAGTGTTGTTCTCAGAGAGGATGGTGTTGAGGTGGACATGACACATTTAACAGGACAGGTCATGACAGCCCTCAGTGGCACTGTTTTGAACTTCAGCAATAAGGAGAAAAATGAACCCGACAAGAGGGAACTGCTTTGTGTTGTTGCTGACCATATGAAGATGCTTGAAGCTTGTAAAAGTCCAGAGGAGATGCTAAAACAAGGAGAGAGCAACCTCAATATCAAAGGTGCCAAATCTAGTCTTCGTCTGTCAACACAAAGTATGGACAGACTACTCACTGAGGAGTTTCAGACCAAGGCCAATGAATCGATCCGGGAGATCGTTAAAAGATTCAGGGGTTGTACATCATGTTGTTCTGGCACTACATCATCTTGTCCAACTCCTAGGATAGGTGAGATCAGAGACCTTATGGTTGACCCTGAGGCCTCTGAGTTGGTAAGTACCTTTGTTTCAGACATGGACAATCTTACCCAGTCTATCAGGGCATCCTGCTCCCCTGCACAGGGTGAGCAGATCCTTCTTGAAAACCATCAAAGTAAGATCTGGTCTTACACTGTTGGTTGTTACTACGACATGAAAAATACGCTGAAGAGGCTTCTTACCTGTCCAGAAAAAGGGGATCTCGCAAGTACATTTGTGGGGAGCACAAAATATTCTTTCACAATGGTTCCAACTTTGTGCCTGGACGTCGGTCATTCCAGTAATGGTGAGGCTGACACATCAGACTCCATTTCTTGTAAACCACTTTTAATAACCCCCTCATCTATGAATGAACAAAAAGGACAAAGTGAGACCCCAAAACCTCTCTTGGCTCTCAACAAGTATTTGCAAGACCAAGTCCTCCTTGACACCACAAAAGCGATTGCCAGCCAGGTTGTAGTCTTGTATAAGACTGAGGTGATGGAGAAGTTCTCATCTTCTGTTGGAGAGTGTGATTCTGAAGAGTCTCTGGAGGCCATTCTATTTGTGGATGGCATCATGTCTGACTTGAACGATTTCACCAGTTCTTGTTCCCCCTCACCATCTGAGTTGTTAGACAGTGAACAATGTCTCTCCCATCTCACTTTTCCACTTGGTCTGCAGGACAGTACCACCAACAGTGAATCTACCCAGAGTCTTCCAATTATAAATATGAAGAAACTCTCCGGTGTGTCTTTCCAGACAAAGGCTAGAAAGGCAGTGAGTGAAGATCTGAGATCTGTCAACCCCTTTACAAACAGCTTACTGGGAGACTCTGAAGCATCTAAATTGCTGGACACTTTTGTAACAGATGTGGAGACTGTTGTTCAGTCCATGCAGGCACATGACTCTGAAAATGTCCGAATTTCAAAAGTGAGCACCCTTCATGCTGCTCGTATTAAATATCATAGATTTAGAGAAATGCTGAGGCGGTTTCTCACTCCCTGCCAAGACTCTGTAAAGGTCATCGATGGTGTTACACCAATACATGATGAGACTCTCAAACAGGCTCCTAGTGAAAGTTTAGATTCTCAGGTGACTTGTAATAGTGATTCTCTTGAAATCCAGGCAGACCTTCAAACCTGTACCAAGGAGGTCATTAGTCAGATCCTCACTGTGTATCACTCTGCGGAATCCATGGAGAAATGCCTCTCTAGCCTAAAAGGAGATACAGAAGACCTGTCCAAGCTTTTGGATGCCGTTGTTTCTCAGATTGACGTCCTTGCCGCCTCCAAATCATATTTATCTGTTGATGACTATGCTGTCAATACACAGGACAATTTGCACAGTGAGATCAACAATGATGAGGAGGAGGCATCCTCTAGAAGTCTTAAATCCACAGCCTTTGACAAACTATGTACTGAGGAGTTTCAAACTAAAGCCTCACATATGGCTGGTGGGATCCTTCAATCAGGGTTAATTGGCATTGTAAATACCAGCCTTGATGGTAGAAGTGCAGACATTTGTGCAGAGTCCAGTAATGATGGTGATGATAGAGATGTCAAAATCCTTCAGAAGAGTGGAACTTTGTTCACCTCTTCTCTGCACACCAATTCTGCAGCATCCAACATCGTCATAAGCATCACTAAAGACCTTAATAGCTTCACCCAGATGACTAAAATGTCTGATGCGTCAGTGTCTGGCCAGTTAGAGAGATCCCTGTCAGCTTCAACCCTTCCTGTCAGTGTTCACAACGGGGCCAATGTGAAAGGAAAGATCATTTGGCCAGGCACTGTTAACCTGTTCAACAATGTGTTCACCAAGGTCAAGGACTTTTTTGCCCAGCAACAACCGGTCCTCCTAGACAATGTGGTTGAGGCCCCCAAACATGCCGAATCCATATGCAGAACAGCTACTTCTACACAAATGACTTACAGTGAACATGAAGGCAGCCAGACCAGCATGGTAAATTATTCCAAAGCCTTAATTAGTCAGACTCTGATGACAATCCAGAGGAGAGTGTCTATGTCAGAGAGGATGAGCACCTCAGAGAAAGGCCTCTTGACTCGTTCCATCGTGGGCTCCATGTTGGAGGATGTTGACATGGTGAGAACTGATAGTAGACACGAGATACACCGGCCATCCTCCTCAAAGTCCTCCCTGTCCATCACCTCTGCCATGACCAGAGGGTCCCAGAGTGATTTTACAAATTCTCTTCCAGGCACTCCAGTCCCCGATGAGTGGCCTGTTGAAATCTATTGTCCTATCATTAGGAGTTCGGTCATTGATATGAGTGACTCCTCAACTCATTCACAAGGGTCAACAAATGACACAAGGCAAACCATCTCTGCCATAGTTGACATTGTTATGGAGGTCATTCCAAGAGAAGATATGGAACACATAGCCACTGGAGATGATGTCACTTCTTTTACAAGAAGACTTGCGAGACTCAGCCCCAGGGACGGTCTTCAGAACTTCTCACATGAGCTCACTGACAAAGTTTATGAGCTCATAAAGAGTCACAACACCCCCCAGGCTCTTTTTGTGCCAGCTGGCAAGACCGTGTCTGACTCTATTCTTTTGAAGCTGAAGACAGGATTGAATGCTTCTGAAGAATCCAGGGAGTTTCCATCTGACCTTGTATACTCCTTTGCTACGGAGTCAATAAAACGTCTGCTACAGCAGATTGTCTTCTGTCTTCCTCCACCATCACAAGGATCCGATTTCTGCCAAACTATCATCTCTGATGGTTGTCTGCAGGACACAAGTCGGCTTATCCCGAGCTCTTCTGCCATCTCCATTAGTTCCTCACAGGTTTACTGTGACACAAAGAGCCTTTTCACCAATATAATGGTCAATCAGGTCATGGATACCTGTTCTGTGGCCTCCAATTCATCAGAAGAATTATCAGAGTTGATGAACATAATCAATGGGTTGTCCCCAACTGATGCTGGAACACTTGACTCTAACAGACCGGCTCTCATGACCACTAGCCGTCAGTCTAGTGCCAAATCATTGCCTAGACCATCTCTGTCTGGCAGCAGCACACACAACGGTGGAACTGTGGATATTCAAGTTTTAGGAGAGGTGGAATCCAAGATGGACAACAAAGATCTGGAGATGTCTAGTGCCTCTGTGCATCCATCAACTCCATCAGCCATGGACTCTGATACACATGCATCATTTGACTCCACTAGCAATGACTACACCTCTTTGGTACTTTTACTGATTGTTAGACTGCTGTCAATGATCACCCCTATCACATTACTGGAATCCTCTGACATTGGTGAAACATCAAGAGTTCTCACAAAGAGGATTCTGTCTGAGTTCTGTGGCACCTCAGGCCTTGAACCAACTCAAGCCTACCCCCAGAATCTGAAAATAAAAAAGATTTTCAAGGCTGTCTACAAGGGGCTTCTTCAAGAATTTGGGTCAGAGAAGATGCTCCAGGTTGCAATGAAGTCAACGGATTATGCATTTGACGATGCCCTGGTCAAATCATTAACTAGGGAACTACTAACGAAATGCAATGAGGCTAGCTCTTCACCTCCCTCCATGACCCAGTTGTCATCACGCAATGCACTTGGCAGTGACGAGGTAGGTAATTCTGGGCTTCCAAAAACTGGTAGAAAGGAAAAGAAGAGAGGAAGATTCAGCACTCTCTGTGGACTCAACCCAAAGGTACATATGTCATCAAAATACACATTTTTAAGATTATTTTTTATTCATTACGTACAGTATGATGGTAAACACTGTTACCCTTTGTGTGCAATTTCTCCTACTGTATAAATGACTGTTGGTTACCCAGAGTACAAAGCAGGTCAACAAGAAGAACCACTGCACTCCAACACCTTCCCAGAACCAGACCCCTGCCGTCAGTGAAACAGGTAAGTCAATACACTCAAATGTGTACTGAACAAAAATATAAACGCAACATGCAACAATTTCAAAGATTTTATTGAGTTACAGTTCATATATGGAAATCAGTCAATTGAAATACGTTCATTAGGCCCTTATCTATGGATTTCACATGACTGGGAATACAGATATGCATCTGTTCGTCACAGATACCTTAAAAAAAGGTAGGGCGTGGATCAGAATACCAGTCAGTATCTGGTGTGACCACCATTTTCCTCATGCAGCGTGACACTTCTCCTTCGCGTAGAGTTGATCAGGCTGTTGATTGTGGCCTATGGAATGTTGTCCCACTCCTCCTCAATAGCTGTGTGAAGTTGTTGAATATTGGTGAGAACTGGAACACGCTGTTGTACACGTCAATCCAGAGCATCACAAACATGCTAAATGGATGACATGTCTGGTGAGTATGCAGGCCTTTCGACATGGGGCCATGCATTATCATGCTGAAACATGAGGTGATGGTGGTGGATGAATGGCACGACAATGGGCCTAAGGATCTCGTGACGGTATCTCTGTACATTCAAATTGCCATTGATAAAATGCAATTGTATTCGTTGTCCGTAGATTATGCCTGCCCACACCATAACCCTACAGCCAACACGACGCCATATACGTGGTCTGTGGTTGTGAGGCCTGTTGGACATACTGCCAAATTCTCTAAAACGACATTGAAGGCGGCTTATGGTAAAGAAATAAACATTCAATTCTCTGGCCACAGCTCTGGTGGACATTCCTGCAGTCAGCATGCACAATTGCACGCTCCCTCAAAACAAGTCAACCAGCGTTTTTCCTTGCTCCTATTTTTCTCAGTCTCTGTCTCTGAGACATCTGTGGCGTTGTGTGGTGTGTACAAAACTGCACATTTTAGCGTGGCCTTTTATTGCCTCCAGCACTAGTTGCACCTTTGTAATGATCATGCTTTTTAACCCACAAGAGTCTAAGCCCTGTCTAGGCCGAGGGGTTTGTATCGTCCTTACTGCTAATAGCCGATACAAATGCATTGAATAACATATTCACTACATGGAAAGTGTCTGTCCTAAATCTGAGAGATATAAGAAAGTTGACGAATATATATATATTTATTTATATGTATATATATTTTTGCATGGTTTTATCCCCTTCTTTTTGGCACTAAACAGTCTAAGCCCTGGGGGGGCCTATGTAACACTTCTGCGTTAAATAGCCGACTGCTAGGCTACCTGCCGCCCTACATTTGTAAATTATGTAGAATATTACAATTTAAATAATAATAATGCAATACTAATTCTTCACACTAACTAGGGTCAGTTAAAGAAAATGTTATGTTTACATTTTTTCCCCCAGCAATTGTCAATGATCAAGAATCCTGCCGAACAGAGAGTGTATGCTCCACCAAGAAGAAACCAAGGAAGCGTTCGCTCATTTCCAGGATGTTTTCAGCTATAGGCAAAGCCTTGTCCAGTCCCTTTACTTCCTGCTATAAAAAGAAGAGCACCTAATCTATATTTCAAAATAAATATTTGAAATTAACATAATTGCATTAATTCTTCATGTTGAGTGTTTTTCATTATATATTATTGGATGATATAAAGTGTAGTAGTAGTAGTAGTAGTAGAAGTTGTATAGTTGACTATATTACTTTTACTTTTAAGATACATAAAAAAATAATAAGAATAGTGTGCACTTCTAGGTACAGTTGAAGTCTGATGTTTACATACACCTTAACCAAATACATTTAAACTCAGTTTTTCACAATTCCTGACATTTAATCCTCGTAAAAAAATCCCTGTCTTAGGTCAGTTAGAATCATCACTTTATTTTAAGAATGTGAAATGTCACAATAATAGTAGAGAGAATGATTTATTTCAGCTTTTATTTCTTTCATCACATTCCCAGTGGGTCAGAAGTTTACATACACTAAATTAGTATTTGGTAGCATTGCCTTTAAATTGTTTAACTTGGGTTAAATGTTTCGGGTGGACTTCCACAAGCTTCCCACAATGCGTTGACTGAATTTTGGCCCATTCCTCCTGACAGAGCTGATGTAACTGAGTCAGGTTTGTAGGCCTCCTTGCTCGCACACGCCTTTAAGTTCTGCCCACAAATGTTCTATAGGATTGAGATCAGGGCTTTGTGATGGCCACTCCAATACCTTGACTTTGTTGTCCTTAAGTCATTTTGCCACAACTTTGGAAGTATACTTGGGGTTATTGTCCATTTGGAATACCCACTTGCGACCAAGCCTTAACTTCCTGACTGATGTCTTGAGATGTTGCTTCAATATAGCCACATAATTTTTGTGGATATCACATCAAATAAAACTATAAATAATCTTATCTAAGTCCTTTACAATTTTAGGGGGTAAGTCAAGTGATAACGTGACATAAACCGACCTGGATAACCCTTCAGCTTTGGATAATAATACCCGACCGTATAACGAAATATCTCTCATCAACAAGAGGTTCAATTTGTTCTTTGTTTTCTCAATGGAGTTAAAGTTCAATTGTTTTTCATCCTTGCATATAACAATTTCAAGATAAGTAACCTTATCTTTAGATGGGATACCATATACAGTGGGGCAAAAAAGTATTTAGTCAGCCACCAATTGTGCAAGTTCTCCCACTTAAAAAGATGAGAGGCCTGTCAATTTCATCATAGGTACACTTCAACTATGACAGACAAAATTAGAAAAAAAATCCAGAAAATCACATTGTAGGATTTTTAATGAATTTATTTGCAAATTATGGTGGAAAATAAGTATTTGGTCACCTACAAACAAGCAAGATTTCTGGCTCTCACAGACCTGTAACTTCTTTAAGAGGCTCCTCTGTCCTCCACTCGTTACCTGTATTAATGGCACCTGTTTGAACTTGTTATCAGTATAAAAGACACCTGTCCACAACCTCAAACAGTCACACTCCAAACTCCACTATGGCCAAGACCAAAGAGCTGTCAAAGGACACCAGAAACAAAATTGTAGACCAAAGTAACAAAGCCTAACATCAGTAACACACTACGCCGCCAGGGACTCAAATCCTGCAGTGCCAGACTTGTCCCCCTGCTTAAGCCAGTACATGTCCAGACCCATCTGAAGTTTGCTAGAGAGCATTTGGATGATCCAGAAGAAGATTGGGAGAATGGCATATGGTCAGATGAAACCTAAATAGAACTTTTTGGTAAAAACTCAACTCGTCGTGTTTGGAGGACAAAGAATGCTGAGTTGCATCCAAAGAACACCATACCTACTGTGAAGCATGGGGGTGGAAACATCATGCTTTCGGGCAGTTTTCTGCAAAGGGACCAGGGCGACTGATCCGTGTAAAGGAAAGAATGAATGGGGCCATGTATCGTGACATTTTGAGTGAAAACCTCCTTCCATCAGAAAGGGCATTGAAGATGAAACGTGGCTGGGTCTTTCAGCATGACAATGATCCCAAACACACCGCCCGGGCAACGAAGGAGTGGCTTCGTAAGAAGCATTTCAAGGTCCTTGAGTGGCCTAGCCAGTCTCCAGATCTCAACCCCATAAAAAATCTTTGGAGGGAGTTGAAAGTCCGTGTTGCCCAGCAACAGCCCCAAAACATCACTTCTCTAGAGGATATCTGCATGGAGGAATGGGCCAAAATACCAGCTACAGTGTGTGCAAACCTTGTGAAGACTTACAGAAAACGTTTGACCTCTGTCATTGCCAACAAAGGGTATACAACAAAGTATTGAGATAAACTTTTGTTATTAACCAAATACTTATTTTCCACCATAATTTGCAAATAAATTCATAAAAAATCCTACAATGTGATTTTCTGGATTTTTCCCCCTAATTTTGTCTGTCATAGTTGAAGTGTACCTGTGTTGAAAAATACAGGCCTCTCTCATCTTTTTCAGTGGGAGAACTTGCACAATTGGTGGCTGACTAATTACTTTTTTGCCCCACTGTACTTCCTGTAAAACACAATCCTTGAGTGGAAATAAGACTGACTTACTGGTATTCATTTTCCAACCCCAAACTAAGGAAAAGTCTTCAATACAGGAAACTGCTTTAGAAACCTCATTCCGGTCTCTTAAAAATATTACGGATTCGCCTAGCATTAATAAAAAAAACAGAAATGGACATTTACTATCACGGTGACTATATGAAGAATATTAAACTTGTATACGTTCACATGAATCAGGGTCTCACAAAAAGAATATTTCGATTTAGAGCAATAAAGAAATTGAATAAATTAACTGAGCAAACTAGAAACCTTTCAATATATAAGTTTAAACATGATTTAAAAACATTTTAAATATAGCATATAGAAATGTTGTGGGCCTTAGTAGATGAAGAATCAATATTTCTTTAGATTGAGTATTTATTGGGTCATTATGCTAGTGTATTATGTATGTTTGTAATAGTGTGTTATATGTGAAAGTGTGTTTGTATTATAAATTGTGTTTTAATGTTAAGGACTCTTGGAAGATTAGTTCAAATGGGGACTAAAAGAGATCCTAATAAAATCAATCAAATCTAAAATCTTACTAGTTGCAAATAAAAACAGTCCTTTGCACCACGCAAGTGGGTGACCTAAATTATATATATATATATTTTTATACAATTACAAATAACATTGTACCATAAATTGGTAAAAACGAATAGCCATCAAGCTAACATTAAGAGTCATTGCGAATTTCCCTGCCATAAAATAAATATATATATAAAAGAAGTTTGGCTCACACAAACAATGCTCTTTCCTCAAGAAATATAAAGTTTTGATTCAAAAGGTAAAACAGGAAATTTACCAGATTTATAGAGAGGAAGTAGAGAAAAAGCTTAGGTTCCTGAAACAACGATATTATGAAGCAGGCTCAAAGGCAACCAAATTACTAGCATGGAGACTCAGGAAACAACAAGCACAGAATACCATTTTCAAAATAAAAGACCCCAAAACAAAAAAGATCACATGCAAATTAGATGAAATACAGAATGCATTTGAATCATATTGCAAAAATCTGTACAAGCAACCAGAGAAGGCAGATGCACAGACAATAGAGCACTTTTTGAACTCACTCGATCTCCCCTAAATTGGGACAGAGCAAAATGATAGACTAACTTCAGAAATATCCACCGAAGAAATTAATAAAGCAATATCTCAGCAAAAAGCCAACAAGTCTCCAGGCACTGATGGCTTCCCTTCAGAATGGTTCAAGATCTTCAGAGAACAATTAGCACCTCTACTTAAGGCCTGTTTTAACTGGACTCTGAGGGAGGGGGGTCTCCCACCGTCATGGAGAGAGGCCATCATATCAGTAATCCCAAAAGAGGGTAAAGATAAGAAAGAATGCAGTTCATATCGACCTATCGCAATTCTTAACACAGATTATAAACTATATGCATCAATAATAGACAAAAGAATGGAGAACATAATCCCAGAATTGATTGACGGAGATCAAACTGGTTTCATACAAAATAGGCAGAAACAGGACAATATAAGGAGAACACTACATGTCATGGACCACATTACTCAGAATTGTATTTATTTTATTTATTTTACCTTTATTTAACCAGGTAGGCAAGTTGAGAACAAGTTCTCATTTACAATTGCGACCTGGCCAAGATAAAGCAAAGCAGTTCGACAGATAAAACGACACAGAGTTACACATGGAGTAAAAACAAACATACAGTCAATAATGCAGTATAAACAAGTCTATATACAATGTGAGCAAATGAGGTGAGAAGGGAGGTAAAGGCAAAAAAGGCCATGATGGCAAAGTAAATACAATATAGCAAGTAAAATACTGGAATGGTAGTTTTGCAATGGAAGAATGTGCAAAGTAGAAATAAAAAATAATGGGGTGCAAAGGAGCAAAATAAATAAATAAATAAAAATTAAATACAGTTGGGAAAGAGGTAGTTGTTTGGGCTAAATTATAGGTGGGCTATGTACAGGTGCAGTAATCTGTGAGCTGCTCTGACAGTTGGTGCTTAAAGCTAGTGAGGGAGATAAGTGTTTCCAGTTTCAGAGATTTTTGTAGTTCGTTCCAGTCATTGGCAGCAGAGAACTGGAAGGAGAGGCGGCCAAAGAAAGAATTTGTTTTGGGGGTGACTAGAGAGATATACCTGCTGGAGCGTGTGCTACAGGTGGGAGATGGTGACCAGCGAGCTGAGATAAGGGGGGACTTTACCTAGATGGATGAAGGGGAGTTAAAGAAATATTTTAAAACCTTGAGAGAATTGAGACACGGATTGTGTGTGTCATTCAGAGGGTGATTTGGCAAGAGAAAAGATTTAACTGCCTTTGAACGGGGTATGTTAGTAGGTGCCAGGCGTACTGGGTTAAGTGTGTCAAGCACTGCAACACTGCTGGTTTTTTCATGCTCAACAGTTTCCCATGTGTCTCAAGAATGGTCCACCACCCAAAGGACGTCCAGCCAACTTGACACAACATGGGCAGCACCCTTGTGGAACACTTAGGGCAGCTTGTAGAGTCCATGCCCAGACGAAATGAGGCTGTTCTGAGGGAAAAAGGTTGTGCAACTCAATATTAAGAAGATGTTCCTAATGTTTTGTGCACTCAGTGTATGTCATCCTACATGTTTTTAAATAGTACATTATCACATATCACAGTACAAAACCATATAAGTGAGGGCCTGTAGTATCTGTAAATCAACTAAACGTTGTTTTTTATTTCCATATGCAGATAATAAAGCATCATTGTTCATGTAATATTCTAATATATGCATTATACCTCCAGGAAGAGGAAATGGTCATAAAATCAAATAGATGAAAAGACAGAAACAAAAATGTTTTTGAACTACAACTTATTTTATTTTAAAAATGTCAAATTCAGTGCAAAGTAATGTAGTGCATTGGTGTCTAGATCCCTGTTGGGTGGCAAAGTGTCACAAGAATCCTGTGGGGAGAGAAAACAAGAGAATACATTAAATTAATGGGTGTTAACTAATCAGGGTTCAACAAAGCACTTCAAGTCCTCAATTCCTTCAAAAGAGAGAGAGAAGGAGAAAGGAGTATGGTCCCTGCAGTAGGACTACATGCTGGCCATGAGGTTCTCCAAGTGGTACTCCAGGAGGCTGGAGAGCTCAGTGACCAGAGACTCTGGGTTAAACTACCAGGCCAGCTGCTGGCCAAACATGTCATCTAGCAGAGCCATCAGCCCGCCCTGTAGAGAACACCACACAACACATAGAAAATGGCTCTGAGGTACTAGCTTATCAAGAGGAGAGAGACAATTAGAAATACTCCCCCTAAAATGGCATTGGGACCTGGTTAACCATGGATAAGGAAGTAAACAGGAAGTAACCTCTTGACTCTTACATTGAGCAGCAGCAGGTATCTGTCAGCCTCTGGCTCCATGTTGGCAGCAGTGGGCAGGAAGGAGTACAGGAGAGCGTACAGACGCTCCACGAACCCACCAGGGTGCTAAAGGAAACAAAGGAGGAGAAAAGAGAATAGAAGAGATGAGGAATTTAAGTGAAACTGCTAATAGAGAGAGATCAAAACATGCACCAGTGAGATGCTACTTACCACCATCAGGGACTTCTGAGCTGTCATCAACCCAAACAGCACCAGCTCAAAGAGGACATCTATCATGTTCACATGATGGATCTAGGACAAGAAAACACGTTTGGAGAAAATAGGAATGATTTCGTAAATATCAGCTACTGTGATGTATAAAAGACATGCATGTGGAAGAACTCAGTGAGACTTGAAAGAGTTAATGAACTCACCTTTGCCTCAGCCAGCTCCCTCTCAATGTCATTCCGCTTGGAGGGGTCACTCAGGTAGTCCACAAAGTCGTTATAGGTACGAATGAATTTGGCCTCGTCCTATGACAATGAAAATAGCATCTTAGTGAACAGAACACATTTCCCCTTAGGGATGCTCTAATTCCCTTGAAAGAGAATGAGTTAGTGAGTTACCATGTGGTTGGCCTGAACCAAAGCGCCCAGGAGGACCTTTCCCGCCACAAACAGATGGTTCCTGCTCAGGGTGGAACCAAGCAGGGTCTAGGAAAGAGGGAAGAGTTAGGATGACACATCTTCCTCAAGGAGAACAAGAAGTCACAGAGAGAAAAAGAAAAGTGAGTCCACTCACAGTGAAGGCCTGGCGCAGGGAGACGAGCCTCAGGGCGATGTCCTCCACTCTCTTGGTGGTAAGGTAGAGGCTGTGAAAGGGAGGGAATGGAGCATGTCAACCATTAGAGTCAATGGGGGATAACAGCATTATGACCACAATCCTTCAGCATTTGACAAGCTCAGACTACACAGACATTTAGAGGAACTCACTTTAGCAGAGGAACCTCCCTCTCCTCAGGCAGCAGGTCCTCCTCCCAGCCCTACGACAACAAAACAAGCATTCAAAATCAGTGACCAGTGCAATGACATAACAAACAATCGGTCAATGGAAGGATCTTAATGCTCCTAGTCAATAGTATGTGTGTGTAACGTCTGACCTCATACCAGTTGTGACCCTCAGGCTCTGAGAACAACACATTAAGAACACCTTCCTATTGAGTTCCCCCCCCCTTGGTGGTGGACCATTGTTGATACTCAGGGAAAAGTGTTGGGTGTGAAAAACCCAACAGCATGGCAGTTCTTGACACAAAATTCTACCATACTCTGTTCAAAGGGACTTCAATATTTGGTCTAGCCCATTCACCCTCTGAATGACACACATACACAATCCATGTCTCAATTGTCTCAAGCCTTACAATATTTTTTAAACCTGTCTCCTCCTCTTTATCTATACTAATTTAAGTGGATTTAACTAGTGACATCCATAAGGGATTATAGCGTTAACCTGGATTCACCTACTCATTTAAGGGTTTTTCTTTATTTTTACAATTGTTTACATTTTAGAATAATAGTGAAGACATCAAAACTATGAAATAGCACAATTGGAATCACGTAGTAAGAAAAAAGTGTTAAACAAATCAAAATATATTTTATATTTGAGAATCTTTGAAGTAGCCATCCTTTTCCTTGACCACTTTGCACACTCTTGGCATTCTCTCCAACCTTTTCATGAGGTAGTCACCTGGAATGTTTTTCAATTAACAGGTGTACCTTCTTAAAAGTTTGTGGAATTTCTTTCCTTCTTAGAGCGTTTGAACCAACAGGTTGTGTTGTGACAAGGTAGGGATGGTTTTCAGAAGATATCCCTATTTGGTAAAAGACCAAGTCCATATTATGCCAAGAACCGCTCAAATAAGCAAAGAGAAACAACATTGTTACTTAAGTCATGAAGGTGAGTCAATACGGAATATTTCAAGAACTTTGAAAGATTCTTCTAGTGCAGTCGCAAAAACCATGAACCGCTATGATGAAACTGGCTCTCATGAGGAAGACCCAGAGTTACCTTTGCTGCAGAGGATAAGTTCAGTAGACTGAACTGCACCTCAGATTGGAGCCCAAATACATTCTTCACAGAGTTCAAGAAACACACACATCTCAACATGCACTGTTCAGAGGAGACTGCGTGAATCAGGACTTCATGGTCGAATTGCTCCATTGAAACCACTACTAAAGGACGGACTCCAATAATAAGAAGAGACTTGCTTGGACCAAGAAACACGAGCAAAGGACCTTAGACTGGTGGAAATCTGTCCTTTGGTCTGATGAGTCCAAATTGGAGATATTTGCCTTTCAATGTGTGTGTAAAGACTCCAGGGTGTTTACTTGGGTCTACTCTTCATTATAAAACTATTTGTTGAATGGTTTAAAATCCATCAGAAGCTGAATAAGTCTTGATGGGGACAGAGCTTGTTTTGACAAGGAAAGTGAAAAGGACTGAGGGAAAGTAAAATGGAAAATACATGGAAGAACCTCAAAGAACATTACATTTTCAAGATCGTGTAACATCAAACATAACATCAAAATGCATCTTATATTCCTGCCCTTACAGAAAAACCACATGATTTCAACTGACATTTTATGTGAAATCATGTGAAAACATGTTTTGGAACACAACGTGATCACATTTTCACATGTGTCGTTTAATGTAATCACATGTTGCTTTACATGTTATCACATTATCTTCACATAAGATTACATTAAAACATGTTTTTGGAACACTTCCCGTGTTCACATGTGAAATTCATGTGTTTTTTGCGTAAACACCCTGCAGTTCCACACTCAAGGTTCTTAATAATGCTTTAAATGCACATGTATGATTGTGCATGTGTAATGGGTTGAAAACAAAGTAACTAAAAACAGACACCCATTTATTATTTATCCCCCCTAATTGTTTCTGTATTTGTCTTAATGAATCTTAATGGGATTTTCTACATACTTTATCGTCAGCAGTCCATCGGGCCAATAGATGGCGCTGTTGCACTGTTGTAGCAGGAGAAACATTAAGTTCTGGTCAAGTGCTCACCATCTGCAGAATAAGGACCAGAACTTTACAGAGGTAAACTGTGTCAGTTCTTTTACTATTACAGGTATGTAACAGCACTTCAAACGTTCAAATATATACACAATATGTAATAACATGCTATTTAACAACTTTGTCAAGATATTATCACGTTAGGAAAGGTTTTGTTTTGGCTTTGTGTCGAACTGAGTGAGAGAAGAACGTGATTTACATTGAGTGGGAGTATATGTTAGCTTGATGCTAGCTGAGGTAAAAAAACAAACATTTACGAGTCACATAGACTATGTTTACTGAGTAGCTGACTTGTACTGGATATAGTCTAGGATATTTTTTTATCAAGAATCCATTTGTTAGGGATTTCTGAGTTGGTTTTACATGTCATTAGTTGTTTTGGGTAAAAGGTGGAAGTTTAGTCGTGTTTCTTATACCAATCACATCGTCTCAGATCTCCACAAGTACATAGGGATTAGTTGTCCATTTGGGATAGGACTGCAGGCCATCTATCCCACCTCACACCTTTACACACCTGGTTATCCATCCTTCTAGCTCTATAGGCCACAGTAGCATAGGTTACAGGTTTGTAGTCAAGCCACAGATTTCAGGTGAGATCCCATGATACACTCAACAATACAACAACACGATTCTCATGAATAACCATTAAGCCATTTTCTAAGATTTCCCCCATTTTGACATGTGGAAACCTGTTGTCACTCTTACCCTGAGGGATAGCTCCAGACACTTTTTTGGTCCTATCTGAGGCATTTTTAAATTCATGTCAAAATGGCCATATTCTGAAGACACTCTTAAAGTCTGCAGGGTAATCGAACTGGCCACATCTAAAGTCAAGCCACAGGTCACAGGTGAGCTGCCTTGTTAAACCCTAAAAATAAATAATAACACGATTGCGTTGAAAATACCCATTAAGCCATTTGTTAAGATTTCCCCCATGTGGACCTGTTGTCACTCTTACCCTGATGATTGCTGATATTTACAGACACTTTTTCGGTCTTATCTGAGGAATTTTATCATTTATATCAGAATGGCCATATTCTAAGGCCAGTTTAGCGTTCATTCAATGACGATTTACTACTCTTTTCCATTGAAGGCCATATTGAGGTTAAATCAATGACTGGAGTTTTTCATTGATAAAAACAAATGACTATTGAAAGTGCAAGTCGGTATCGTGCATAAATTTACTGGTCTCTGTGGTGATTGCGTTGCTGTGCCTAGTTCTACTTTTACCCCATACTCTTTAACCCGATACCCAGGTACTGTGCTGTAGTCAGGATGGCCGAGCGGTCTAAGGCGCTGCGTTCAGGTCGCAGTCTCCCATGGAGGCGTAGGTTCAAATCCCACTTCTGACAGTTGTTTAGTGCCTCTCAGGAGTCATGCTGCTTAGCAGTAATAATAAGATGATGAAATAACAATTTATAATAAACACTCTCAAATGAAAACCTTCTGGAGTTGACCAAAGATCAAGGAAATTAGAAAACATCTGTACTTAATAATGAATGAGGGGAACAATTCATTTCATTGCATTATAATGAGTTAATGAGTTACTGCATTGTCTTTCAGTTGTAAAATTATCACTTTCTGTAGGCTATGCCTGGTGGCCCATTCACTGCTGACAAGACTGTTGTCGTGGCCGAGTGGTTAAGGCGATGGACTAGAAATCCATTAGGATCTTCCTGCGCAGGTTCGAATCCTGCCGACAACGAAGTTGAATTTTCTTGACCCCTCCAGGTTGAAGTTTAGTCGTGTTTCTTATACCAATCATATCCTCTCAGATCTCCACAAGTACATAGGGATTAGTTGTCCATTTGGGATAGGATCCCACCTCACACCTTTACACACCTGGTTATCCATCCTTCTAGCTCTATAGGCCACAGTAGCATAGGTTACAGGTTTGTAGTCAAGCCACAGATTTCAGGTGAGATCCCATGATACACTCAACAATACAACAACACGATTCTCATGAATAACCATTAAGCCATTTTCTAAGATTTCCCCCATTTTGACATGTGGAAACCTGTTGTCACTCTTACCCTGACGGATAGCTCCAGACACTTTTTTGATCCTATCTGAGGCATTTTTTAATTCATGTCAAAATGGCCATATTCTGAAGACACTCTTAAAGTCTGCAGGGTAATCGAACTGGCCACATCTAAAGTCAAGCCACAGGTCACAGGTGAGCTGCCTTGTTAAACCCTAAAAATAAATAATAACACGATTGCGTTGAAAATACCCATTAAGCCATTTGTTAAGATTTCCCCCATGTGGACCTGTTGTCACTCTTACCCTGATGATTGCTGATATTTACAGACACTTTTTCGGTCTTATCTGAGGAATTTTATCATTTATATCAGAATGGCCATATTCTAAGGCCAGTTTAGCGTTCATTCAATGACGATTTACTACTCTTTTCCATTGAAGGCCATATTGAGGTTAAATCAATGACTGGAGTTTTTCATTGATAAAAACAAATGACTATTGAAAGTGCAAGTCGGTCTCTGTGGTGATTGCGTTGCTGTGCCTATTTCTATTTTTACCCCATACTCTTTAACCCGATACCCAGGTACTGTGCTGTAGTCAGGATGGCCGAGCGGTCTAAGGCGCTGCGTTCAGGTCGCAGTCTCCCATGGAGGCGTGCGTTCAAATCCCACTTTTGACAGTTGTTTAGTGCATCTCAGGAGTCATGCTGCTTAGCAGTAATAATAAGATGATGAAATAACAATTTATAATAAACACTCTCAAATGAAAACCTTCTGGAGCTGACCAAAGATCAAGGAAATTAGAAAACATCTGTACTTAATAATGAATGAGTGGAACAATTCATTTTATTGCATTATAATGAGTTAATGAGTTACTGCATTGTCTTTCAGTTGTAAAATTATCACTTTCTCTAGGCTATGCCTGGTGGCCCATTCACTGCTGACAAGACTGTTGTCGTGGCCGAGTGGTTAAGGCGATGGACTAGAAATCCATTAGGATCTTCCTGCGCAGGTTCGAATCCTGCGCAGGTTCGAATCCTGCCGACAACGAAGTTGAATTTTCTTGACCCCTCCAGGTTGAAGTTTAGTTGTGTTTCTTATACCAATCATATCCTCTCAGATCTCCACAAGTACATAGGGATTAGTTGTCCATTTGGGATAGGATCTCACCTCACACCTTTACACACCTGGTTATCCATCCTTCTAGCTCTATAGGCCACAGTAGCATAGGTTACAGGTTTGTAGTCAAGCCACAGATTTCAGGTGAGATCCCATGATACACTCACGATTCTCACGATTCTCATGAATAACCATTAAGCCATTTTCTAAGATTTCCCCCATTTTGACATGTGGAAACCTGTTGTCACTCTTACCCTGACGGACAGCTCCAGACACTTTTTTGGTCCTATCTGAGGCATTTTTAAATTCATGTCAAAATGGCCATATTCTGAAGACACTCTTAAAGTCTGCAGGGTAATCGAACTGGCCACATCTAAAGTCAAGCCACAGGTCACAGGTGAGCTACCTTGTTAAACCCTAAAAATAAATAATAACACGATTGCGTTGAAAATACCCATTAAGCCATTTGTTAAGATTTCCCCCATGTGGACCTGTTGTCACTCTTACCCTGATGATTGCTGATATTTACAGACACTTTTTCGGTCTTATCTGAGGAATTTTATCATTTATATCAGAATGGCCATATTCTAAGGCCAGTTTAGCGTTCATTCAATGACGATTTACTACTCTTTTCCATTGAAGGCCATATTGAGGTTAAATCAATGACTGGAGTTTTTCATTGATAAAAACAAATGACTATTGAAAGTGCAAGTCGGTCTCTGTGGTGATTGCGTTGCTGTGCCTATTTCTATTTTTACCCCATACTCTTTAACCCGATACCCAGGTACTGTGCTGTAGTCAGGATGGCCGAGCGGTCTAAGGCGCTGCGTTCAGGTCGCAGTCTCCCATGGAGGCGTGGGTTCAAATCCCACTTCTGACAGTTGTTTAGTGCATCTCAGGAGTCATGCTGCTTAGCAGTAATAATAAGATGATGAAATAACAATTTATAATAAACACTCTCAAATGAAAACCTTCTGGAGCTGACCAAAGATCAAGGAAATTAGAAAACATCTGTACTTAATAATGAATGAGGGGAACAATTCATTTTATTGCATTATAATGAGTTAATGAGTTACTGCATTGTCTTTCAGTTGTAAAATTATCACTTTCTGTAGGCTATGCCTGGTGGCCCATTCACTGCTGACAAGACTGTTGTCGTGGCCGAGTGGTTAAGGCGATGGACTAGAAATCCATTAGGATCTTCCTGCGCAGGTTCGAATCCTGCCGACAACGAAATTGAATTTTCTTGACCCCTCCGGAGGTTGAAGTTTAGTCGTGTTTCTTATACCAATCATATCCTCTCAGATCTCCACAAGTACATAGGGATTAGTTGTCCATTTGGGATAGGATCCCACATCACACCTTTACACACCTGGTTATCCATCCTTCTAGCTCTATAGGCCACAGTAGCATAGGTTACAGGTTTGTAGTCAAGCCACAGATTTCAGGTGAGATCCCATGATACACTCTACAAAAAAACAACACGATTCTCATGAATAACCATTAAGCCATTTTCTAAGATTTCCCCCATTTTGACATGTGGAAACCTGTTGTCACTCTTACCCTGAGGGATAGCTCCAGACACTTTTTTGGTCCTATCTGAGGCATTTTTAAATTCATGTCAAAATGGCCATATTCTGAAGACACTCTTAAAGTCTGCAGGGTAATCGAACTGGCCACATCTAAAGTCAAGCCACAGGTCACAGGTGAGCTGCCTTGTTAAACCCTAAAAATAAATAATAACACGATTGCGTTGAAAATACCCATTAAGCCATTTGTTAAGATTTCCCCCATGTGGACCTGTTGTCACTCTTACCCTGATGATTGCTGATATTTACAGACACTTTTTCGGTCTTATCTGAGGAATTTTATCATTTATATCAGAATGGCCATATTCTAAGGCCAGTTTAGCGTTCATTCAATGACGATTTACTACTCTTTTCCATTGAAGGCCATATTGAGGTTAAATCAATGACTGGAGTTTTTCATTGATAAAAACAAATGACTATTGAAAGTGCAAGTCGGTATCGTGCATAAATTTACTGGTCTCTGTGGTGATTGCGTTGCTGTGCCTATTTCTACTTTTACCCCATACTCTTTAACCCGATACCCAGGTACTGTGCTGTAGTCAGGATGTCCGAGCGGTCTAAGGCGCTGCGTTCAGGTCGCAGTCTCCCATGGAGGCGTGGGTTCAAATCCCACTTCTGACAGTTGTTTAGTGCCTCTCAGGAGTCATGCTGCTTAGCAGTAATAATAAGATGATGAAATAACAATTTATAATAAACACTCTCAAATGAAAACCTTCTGGAGCTGACCGAAGATCAAGGAAATTAGAAAACATCTGTACTTAATAATGAATGAGGGGAACAATTCATTTATTGCATTATAATGAGTTAATGAGTTACTGCATTGTCTTTCAGTTGTAAAATTATCACTTTCTGTAGGCTATGCCTGGTGGCCCATTCACTGCTGACAAGACTGTTGTCGTGGCCGAGTGGTTAAGGCGATGGACTAGAAATCCATTAGGATCTTCCTGCGCAGGTTCGAATCCTGCCGACAACGAAGTTGAATTTTCTTGACCCCTCCAGGTTGAAGTTTAGTCGTGTTTCTTATACCAATCATATCCTCTCAGATCTCCACAAGTACATAGGGATTAGTTGTCCATTTGGGATAGGATCCCACCTCACACCTTTACACACCTGGTTATCCATCCTTCTAGCTCTATAGGCCACAGTAGCATAGGTTACAGGTTTGTAGTCAAGCCACAGATTTCAGGTGAGATCCCATGATACACTCAACAATACAACAACACGATTCTCATGAATAACCATTAAGCCATTTTCTAAGATTTCCCCCATTTTGACATGTGGAAACCTGTTGTCACTCTTACCCTGACGGATAGCTCCAGACACTTTTTTGGTCCTATCTGAGGCATTTTTTAATTCATGTCAAAATGGCCATATTCTGAAGACACTCTTAAAGTCTGCAGGGTAATCGAACTGGCCACATCTAAAGTCAAGCCACAGGTCACAGGTGAGCTGCCTTGTTAAACCCTAAAAATAAATAATAACACGATTGCGTTGAAAATACCCATTAAGCCATTTGTTAAGATTTCCCCCATGTGGACCTGTTGTCACTCTTACCCTGATGATTGCTGATATTTACAGACACTTTTTCGGTCTTATCTGAGGAATTTTATCATTTATATCAGAATGGCCATATTCTAAGGCCAGTTTAGCGTTCATTCAATGACGATTTACTACTCTTTTCCATTGAAGGCCATATTGAGGTTAAATCAATGA
Source organism: Oncorhynchus kisutch (assembly GCF_002021735.2). NCBI lineage: Eukaryota > Metazoa > Chordata > Actinopteri > Salmoniformes > Salmonidae > Oncorhynchus > Oncorhynchus kisutch. Next base: position 35,082 of record NW_022263408.1, on the reverse strand, counting down.
CTGGAGTTTTTCATTGATAAAAACAAATGACTATTGAAAGTGCAAGTCGGTATCGTGCATAAATTTACTGGTCTCTGTGGTGATTGCGTTGCTGTGCCTATTTCTACTTTTACCCCATACTCTTTAACCCGATACCCAGGTACTGTGCTGTAGTCAGGATGGCCGAGCGGTCTAAGGCGCTGCGTTCAGGTCGCAGTCTCCCATGGAGGCGTGCGTTCAAATCCCACTTCTGACAGTTGTTTAGTGCCTCTCAGGAGTCATGCTGCTTAGCAGTAATAATAAGATGATGAAATAACAATTAATAATAAACACTCTCAAATGAAAACCTTCTGGAGCTGACCGAAGATCAAGGAAATTAGAAAACATCTGTACTTAATAATGAATGAGGGGAACAATTCATTTATTGCATTATAATGAGTTAATGAGTTACTGCATTGTCTTTCAGTTGTAAAATTATCACTTTCTGTAGGCTATGCCTGGTGGCCCATTCACTGCTGACAAGACTGTTGTCGTGGCCGAGTGGTTAAGGCGATGGACTAGAAATCCATTAGGATCTTCCTGCGCAGGTTCGAATCCTGCCGACAACGAAGTTGAATTTTCTTGACCCCTCCAGGTTGAAGTTTAGTCGTGTTTCTTATACCAATCATATCCTCTCAGATCTCCACAAGTACATAGGGATTAGTTGTCCATTTGGGATAGGATCCCACCTCACACCTTTACACACCTGGTTATCCATCCTTCTAGCTCTATAGGCCACAGTAGCATAGGTTACAGGTTTGTAGTCAAGCCACAGATTTCAGGTGAGATCCCATGATACACTCAACAATACAACAACACGATTCTCATGAATAACCATTAAGCCATTTTCTAAGATTTCCCCCATTTTGACATGTGGAAACCTGTTGTCACTCTTACCCTGACGGATAGCTCCAGACACTTTTTTGGTCCTATCTGAGGCATTTTTTAATTCATGTCAAAATGGCCATATTCTGAAGACACTCTTAAAGTCTGCAGGGTAATCGAACTGGCCACATCTAAAGTCAAGCCACAGGTCACAGGTGAGCTGCCTTGTTAAACCCTAAAAATAAATAATAACACGATTGCGTTGAAAATACCCATTAAGCCATTTGTTAAGATTTCCCCCATGTGGACCTGTTGTCACTCTTACCCTGATGATTGCTGATATTTACAGACACTTTTTCGGTCTTATCTGAGGAATTTTATCATTTATATCAGAATGGCCATATTCTAAGGCCAGTTTAGCGTTCATTCAATGACGATTTACTACTCTTTTCCATTGAAGGCCATATTGAGGTTAAATCAATGACTGGAGTTTTTCATTGATAAAAACAAATGACTATTGAAAGTGCAAGTCGGTCTCTGTGGTGATTGCGTTGCTGTGCCTATTTCTATTTTTACCCCATACTCTTTAACCCGATACCCAGGTACTGTGCTGTAGTCAGGATGGCCGAGCGGTCTAAGGCGCTGCGTTCAGGTCGCAGTCTCCCATGGAGGCGTGCGTTCAAATCCCACTTTTGACAGTTGTTTAGTGCATCTCAGGAGTCATGCTGCTTAGCAGTAATAATAAGATGATGAAATAACAATTTATAATAAACACTCTCAAATGAAAACCTTCTGGAGCTGACCAAAGATCAAGGAAATTAGAAAACATCTGTACTTAATAATGAATGAGTGGAACAATTCATTTTATTGCATTATAATGAGTTAATGAGTTACTGCATTGTCTTTCAGTTGTAAAATTATCACTTTCTGTAGGATATGCCTGGTGGCCCATTCACTGCTGACAAGACTGTTGTCGTGGCCGAGTGGTTAAGGCGATGGACTAGAAATCCATTAGGATCTTCCTGTGCAGGTTCGAATCCTGCCGACAACGAAGTTGAATTTTCTTGACCCCTCCAGGTTGAAGTTTAGTTGTGTTTCTTATACCAATCATATCCTCTCAGATCTCCACAAGTACATAGGGATTAGTTGTCCATTTGGGATAGGATCTCACCTCACACCTTTACACACCTGGTTATCCATCCTTCTAGCTCTATAGGCCACAGTAGCATAGGTTACAGGTTTGTAGTCAAGCCACAGATTTCAGGTGAGATCCCATGATACACTCACGATTCTCATGAATAACCATTAAGCCATTTTCTAAGATTTCCCCCATTTTGACATGTGGAAACCTGTTGTCACTCTTACCCTGACGGACAGCTCCAGACACTTTTTTGGTCCTATCTGAGGCATTTTTAAATTCATGTCAAAATGGCCATATTCTGAAGACACTCTTAAAGTCTGCAGGGTAATCGAACTGGCCACATCTAAAGTCAAGCCACAGGTCACAGGTGAGCTACCTTGTTAAACCCTAAAAATAAATAATAACACGATTGCGTTGAAAATACCCATTAAGCCATTTGTTAAGATTTCCCCCATGTGGACCTGTTGTCACTCTTACCCTGATGATTGCTGATATTTACAGACACTTTTTCGGTCTTATCTGAGGAATTTTATCATTTATATCAGAATGGCCATATTCTAAGGCCAGTTTAGCGTTCATTCAATGACGATTTACTACTCTTTTCCATTGAAGGCCATATTGAGGTTAAATCAATGACTGGAGTTTTTCATTGATAAAAACAAATGACTATTGAAAGTGCAAGTCGGTCTCTGTGGTGATTGCGTTGCTGTGCCTATTTCTATTTTTACCCCATACTCTTTAACCCGATACCCAGGTACTGTGCTGTAGTCAGGATGGCCGAGCGGTCTAAGGCGCTGCGTTCAGGTCGCAGTCTCCCATGGAGGCGTGAGTTCAAATCCCACTTCTGACAGTTGTTTAGTGCATCTCAGGAGTCATGCTGCTTAGCAGTAATAATAAGATGATGAAATAACAATTTATAATAAACACTCTCAAATGAAAACCTTCTGGAGCTGACCAAAGATAAAGGAAATTAGAAAACATCTGTACTTAATAATGAATGAGGGGAACAATTCATTTTATTGCATTATAATGAGTTAATGAGTTACTGCATTGTCTTTCAGTTGTAAAATTATCACTTTCTGTAGGCTATGCCTGGTGGCCCATTCACTGCTGACAAGAATGTTGTCGTGGCCGAGTGGTTAAGGCGATGGACTAGAAATCCATTAGGATCTTCCTGCGCAGGTTCGAATCCTGCCGACAACGAAATTGAATTTTCTTGACCCCTCCGGAGGTTGAAGTTTAGTCGTGTTTCTTATACCAATCATATCCTCTCAGATCTCCACAAGTACATAGGGATTAGTTGTCCATTTTGGATAGGATCCCACCTCACACCTTTACACACCTGGTTATCCATCCTTCTAGCTCTATAGGCCACAGTAGCATAGGTTACAGGTTTGTAGTCAAGCCACAGATTTCAGGTGAGATCCCATGATACACTCTACAAAAAAACAACACGATTCTCATGAATAACCATTAAGCCATTTTCTAAGATTTCCCCCATTTTGACATGTGGAAACCTGTTGTCACTCTTACCCTGAGGGATAGCTCCAGACACTTTTTTGGTCCTATCTGAGGCATTTTTAAATTCATGTCAAAATGGCCATATTCTGAAGACACTCTTAAAGTCTGCAGGGTAATCGAACTGGCCACATCTAAAGTCAAGCCACAGGTCACAGGTGAGCTGCCTTGTTAAACCCTAAAAATAAATAATAACACGATTGCGTTGAAAATACCCATTAAGCCATTTGTTAAGATTTCCCCCATGTGGACCTGTTGTCACTCTTACCCTGATGATTGCTGATATTTACAGACACTTTTTCGGTCTTATCTGAGGAATTTTATCATTTATATCAGAATGGCCATATTCTAAGGCCAGTTTAGCGTTCATTCAATGACGATTTACTACTCTTTTCCATTGAAGGCCATATTGAGGTTAAATCAATGACTGGAGTTTTTCATTGATAAAAACAAATGACTATTGAAAGTGCAAGTCGGTATCGTGCATAAATTTACTGGTCTCTGTGGTGATTGCGTTGCTGTGCCTATTTCTACTTTTACCCCATACTCTTTAACCCGATACCCAGGTACTGTGCTGTAGTCAGGATGGCCGAGCGGTCTAAGGCGCTGCGTTCAGGTCGCAGTCTCCCATGGAGGCGTGCGTTCAAATCCCACTTCTGACAGTTGTTTAGTGCATCTCAGGAGTCATGCTGCTTAGCAGTAATAATAAGATGATGAAATAACAATTTATAATAAACACTCTCAAATGAAAACCTTCTGGAGCTGACCAAAGATCAAGGAAATTAGAAAACATCTGTACTTAATAATGAATGAGTGGAACAATTCATTTTATTGCATTATAATGAGTTAATGAGTTACTGCATTGTCTTTCAGTTGTAAAATTATCACTTTCTGTAGGCTATGCCTGGTGGCCCATTCACTGCTGACAAGACTGTTGTCGTGGCCGAGTGGTTAAGGCGATGGACTAGAAATCCATTAGGATCTTCCTGCGCAGGTTCGAATCCTGCCGACAACGAAGTTGAATTTTCTTGACCCCTCCAGGTTGAAGTTTAGTCGTGTTTCTTATACCAATCATATCCTCTCAGATCTCCACAAGTACATAGGGATTAGTTGTCCATTTGGGATAGGATCCCACCTCACACCTTTACACACCTGGTTATCCATCCTTCTAGCTCTATAGGCCACAGTAGCATAGGTTACAGGTTTGTAGTCAAGCCACAGATTTCAGGTGAGATCCCATGATACACTCACAATACAACACGATTCTCATGAATAACCATTAAGCCATTTTCTAAGATTTCCCCCATTTTGACATGTGGAAACCTGTTGTCACTCTTACCCTGACGGATAGCTCCAGACACTTTTTTGGTCCTATCTGAGGCATTTTTAAATTCATGTCAAAATGGCCATATTCTGAAGACACTCTTAAAGTCTGCAGGGTAATCGAACTGGCCACATCTAAAGTCAAGCCACAGGTCACAGGTGAGCTGCCTTGTTAAACCCTAAAAATAAATAATAACACGATTGCGTTGAAAATACCCATTAAGCCATTTGTTAAGATTTCCCCCATGTGGACCTGTTGTCACTCTTACCCTGATGATTGCTGATATTTACAGACACTTTTTCGGTCTTATCTGAGGAATTTTATCATTTATATCAGAATGGCCATATTCTAAGGCCAGTTTAGCGTTCATTCAATGACGATTTACTACTCTTTTCCATTGAAGGCCATATTGAGGTTAAATCAATGACTGGAGTTTTTCATTGATAAAAACAAATGACTATTGAAAGTGCAAGTCGGTATCGTGCATAAATTTACTGGTCTCTGTGGTGATTGCGTTGCTGTGCCTATTTCTACTTTTACCCCATACTCTTTAACCCGATACCCAGGTACTGTGCTGTAGTCAGGATGGCCGAGCGGTCTAAGGCGCTGCGTTCAGGTCGCAGTCTCCCATGGAGGCGTGCGTTCAAATCCCACTTCTGACAGTTGTTTAGTGCCTCTCAGGAGTCATGCTGCTTAGCAGTAATAATAAGATGATGAAATAACAATTATAATAAACACTCTCAAATGAAAACCTTCTGGAGCTGACCAAAGATCAAGGAAATTAGAAAACATCTGTACTTAATAATGAATGAGGGGAACAATTCATTTTATTGCATTATAATGAGTTAATGAGTTACTGCATTGTCTTTCAGTTGTAAAATTATCACTTTCTGTAGGCTATGCCTGGTGGCCCATTCACTGCTGACAAGACTGTTGTCGTGGCCGAGTGGTTAAGGCGATGGACTAGAAATCCATTAGGATCTTCCTGCGCAGGTTCGAATCCTGCCGACAACGAAGTTGAATTTTCTTGACCCCTCCAGGTTGAAGTTTAGTCGTGTTTCTTATACCAATCATATCCTCTCAGATCTCCACAAGTACATAGGGATTAGTTGTCCATTTGGGATAGGATCCCACCTCACACCTTTACACACCTGGTTATCCATCCTTCTAGCTCTATAGGCCACAGTAGCATAGGTTACAGGTTTGTAGTCAAGCCACAGATTTCAGGTGAGATCCCATGATACACTCACAATACAACACGATTCTCATGAATAACCATTAAGCCATTTTCTAAGATTTCCCCCATTTTGACATGTGGAAACCTGTTGTCACTCTTACCCTGACGGATAGCTCCAGACACTTTTTTGGTCCTATCTGAGGCATTTTTAAATTCATGTCAAAATGGCCATATTCTGAAGACACTCTTAAAGTCTGCAGGGTAATCGAACTGGCCACATCTAAAGTCAAGCCACAGGTCACAGGTGAGCTGCCTTGTTAAACCCTAAAAATAAATAATAACACGATTGCGTTGAAAATACCCATTAAGCCATTTGTTAAGATTTCCCCCATGTGGACCTGTTGTCACTCTTACCCTGATGATTGCTGATATTTACAGACACTTTTTCGGTCTTATCTGAGGAATTTTATCATTTATATCAGAATGGCCATATTCTAAGGCCAGTTTAGCGTTCATTCAATGACGATTTACTACTCTTTTCCATTGAAGGCCATATTGAGGTTAAATCAATGACTGGAGTTTTTCATTGATAAAAACAAATGACTATTGAAAGTGCAAGTCGGTCTCTGTGGTGATTGCGTTGCTGTGCCTATTTCTATTTTTACCCCATACTCTTTAACCCGATACCCAGGTACTGTGCTGTAGTCAGGATGGCCGAGCGGTCTAAGGCGCTGCGTTCAGGTCGCAGTCTCCCATGGAGGCGTGGGTTCAAATCCCACTTCTGACAGTTGTTTAGTGCATCTCAGGAGTCATGCTGCTTAGCAGTAATAATAAGATGATGAAATAACAATTTATAATAAACACTCTCAAATGAAAACCTTCTGGAGCTGACCAAAGATCAAGGAAATTAGAAAACATCTGTACTTAATAATGAATGAGGGGAACAATTCATTTTATTGCATTATAATGAGTTAATGAGTTACTGCATTGTCTTTCAGTTGTAAAATTATCACTTTCTGTAGGCTATGCCTGGTGGCCCATTCACTGCTGACAAGACTGTTGTCGTGGCCGAGTGGTTAAGGCGATGGACTAGAAATCCATTAGGATCTTCCTGCTGCAGGTTCGAATCCTGCCGACAACGAATTGAATTTTCTTGACCCCTCCGGAGGTTGAAGTTTAGTCGTGTTTCTTATACCAATCATATCCTCTCAGATCTCCACAAGTACATAGGGATTAGTTGTCCATTTGGGATAGGATCCCACCTCACACCTTTACACACCTGGTTATCCATCCTTCTAGCTCTATAGGCCACAGTAGCATAGGTTACAGGTTTGTAGTCAAGCCACAGATTTCAGGTGAGATCCCATGATACTCAACATACACACCACGATTCTCATGAATAACCATTAAGCCATTTTCTAAGATTTCCCCCATTTTGACATGTGGAAACCTGTTGTCACTCTTACCCCTGACGGATAGCTCCAGACACTTTTTTGGTCCTATCTGAGGCATTTTTAAATTCATGTCAAAATGGCCATATTCTGAAGACACTCTTAAAGTCTGCAGGGTAATCGAACTGGCCACATCTAAAGTCAAGCCACAGGTCACAGGTGAGCTGCCTTGTTAAACCCTAAAAATAAATAATAACACGATTGCGTTGAAAATACCCATTAAGCCATTTGTTAAGATTTCCCCCATGTGGACCTGTTGTCACTCTTACCCTGATGATTGCTGATATTTACAGACACTTTTTCGGTCTTATCTGAGGAATTTTATCATTTATATCAGAATGGCCATATTCTAAGGCCAGTTTAGCGTTCATTCAATGACGATTTACTACTCTTTTCCATTGAAGGCCATATTGAGGTTAAATCAATGACTGGAGTTTTTCATTGATAAAAACAAATGACTATTGAAAGTGCAAGTCGGTATCGTGCATAAATTTACTGGTCTCTGTGGTGATTGCGTTGCTGTGCCTATTTCTACTTTTACCCCATACTCTTTAACCCGATACCCAGGTACTGTGCTGTAGTCAGGATGGCCGAGCGGTCTAAGGCGCTGCGTTCAGGTCGCAGTCTCCCATGGAGGCGTGGGTTCAAATCCCACTTCTGACAGTTGTTTAGTGCCTCTCAGGAGTCATGCTGCTTAGCAGTAATAATAAGATGATGAAATAACAATTTATAATAAACACTCTCAAATGAAAACCTTCTGGAGCTGACCAAAGATCAAGGAAATTAGAAAACATCTGTACTTAATAATGAATGAGGGGAACAATTCATTTTATTGCATTATAATGAGTTAATGAGTTACTGCATTGTCTTTCAGTTGTAAAATTATCACTTTCTGTAGGCTATGCCTGGTGGCCCATTCACTGCTGACAAGACTGTTGTCGTGGCCGAGTGGTTAAGGCGATGGACTAGAAATCCATTAGGATCTTCCTGCGCAGGTTCGAATCCTGCCGACAACGAAATTGAATTTTCTTGACCCCTCCGGAGGTTGAAGTTAGTCGTGTTTCTTATACCAATCATATCCTCTCAGATCTCCACAAGTACATAGGGATTAGTTGTCCATTTGGGATAGGATCCCACCTCACACCTTTACACACCTGGTTATCCATCCTTCTAGCTCTATAGGCCACAGTAGCATAGGTTACAGGTTTGTAGTCAAGCCACAGATTTCAGGTGAGATCCCATGATACACTCAACGATTCTCACGATTCTCATGAATAACCATGAAGCCATTTTCTAAGATTTCCCCCATTTTGACATGTGGAAACCTGTTGTCACTCTTACCCTGACGGATAGCTCCAGACACTTTTTTGGTCCTATCTGAGGCATTTTTAAATTCATGTCAAAATGGCCATATTCTGAAGACACTCTTAAAGTCTGCAGGGTAATCGAACTGGCCACATCTAAAGTCAAGCCACAGGTCACAGGTGAGCTGCCTTGTTAAACCCTAAAAATAAATAATAACACGATTGCGTTGAAAATACCCATTAAGCCATTTGTTAAGATTTCCCCCATGTGGACCTGTTGTCACTCTTACCCTGATGATTGCTGATATTTACAGACACTTTTTCGGTCTTATCTGAGGAATTTTATCATTTATATCAGAATGGCCATATTCTGAGGCCAGTTTAGCGTTCATTCAATGACGATTTACTACTCTTTTCCATTGAAGGCCATATTGAGGTTAAATCAATGACTGGAGTTTTTCATTGATAAAAACAAATGACTATTGAAAGTGCAAGTCGGTATCGTGCATAAATTTACTGGTCTCTGTGGTGATTGCGTTGCTGTGCCTATTTCTACTTTTACCCCATACTCTTTAACCCGATACACAGGTACTGTGCTGTAGTCAGGATGGCCGAGCGGTCTAAGGCGCTGCGTTCAGGTAGCAGTCTCCCATGGAGGCGTGGGTTCAAATCCCACTTCTGACAGTTGTTTAGTGCCTCTCAGGAGTCATGCTGCTTAGCAGTAATAATAAAATGATGAAATAACAATTTATAATAAACACTCTCAAATGAAAACCTTCTGGAGCTGACCAAAGATCAAGGAAATTAGAAAACAGCTGTACTTAATAATGAATGAGGGGAACAATTCATTTTATTGCATTATAATGAGTTAATGAGTTACTGCATTGTCTTTCAGTTGTATAATTATCACTTTCTGTAGGCTATGCCTGGTGGCCCATTCACTGCTGACAAGACTGTTGTCGTGGCCGAGTGGTTAAGGCGATGGACTAGAAATCCATTAGGATCTTCCTGCGCAGGTTCGAATCCTGCCGACAACGAAATTGAATTTTCTTGACCCCTCCGGAGGTTGAAGTTTAGTCGTGTTTCTTATACCAATCATATCCTCTCAGATCTCCACAAGTACATAGGGATTAGTTGTCCATTTGGGATAGGATCCCACCTCACACCTTTACACACCTGGTTATCCATCCTTCTAGCTCTATAGGCCACAGTAGCATAGGTTACAGGTTTGTAGTCAAGCCACAGATTTCAGGTGAGATCCCATGATACACTCACGATTCTCACGATTCTCATGAATAACCATTAAGCCATTTTCTAAGATTTCCCCCATTTTGACATGTGAAAACTGTTGTCACTCTTACCCTGACGGATAGCTCCAGACACTTTTTTGGTCCTATCTGAGGCATTTTTAAATTAATGTCAAAATGGCCATATTCTGAAGACACTCTTAAAGTCTGCAAGGTAATCGAACTGGCCACATCTAAAGTCAAGCCACAGGTCACAGGTGAGCTGCCTTGTTAAACCCTAAAAATAAATAATAACACGATTGCGTTGAAAATACCCATTAAGCCATTTGTTAAGATTTCCCCCATGTGGACCTGTTGTCACTCTTACCCTGATGATTGCTGATATTTACAGACACTTTTTCGGTCTTATCTGAGGAATTTTATCATTTATATCAGAATGGCCATATTCTGAGGCCAGTTTAGCGTTCATTCAATGACGATTTACTACTCTTTTCCATTGAAGGCCATATTGAGGTTAAATCAATGACTGGAGTTTTTCATTGATAAAAACAAATGACTATTGAAAGTGCAAGTCGGTATCGTGCATAAATTTACTGGTCTCTGTGGTGATTGCGTTGCTGTGCCTATTTCTACTTTTACCCCATACTCTTTAACCCGATACACAGGTACTGTGCTGTAGTCAGGATGGCCGAGCGGTCTAAGGCGCTGCGTTCAGGTAGCAGTCTCCCATGGAGGCGTGGGTTCAAATCCCACTTCTGACAGTTGTTTAGTGCCTCTCAGGAGTCATGCTGCTTAGCAGTAATAATAAAATGATGAAATAACAATTTATAATAAACACTCTCAAATGAAAACCTTCTGGAGCTGACCAAAGATCAAGGAAATTAGAAAACAGCTCTACTTAATAATGAATGAGGGGAACAATTCATTTTATTGCATGTTAATGAGTTACTGCATTGTCTTTCAGTTGTATAATTATCACTTTCTGTAGGCTATGCCTGGTGGCCCATTCACTGCTGACAAGACTGTTGTCGTGGCCGAGTGGTTAAGACGATGGACTAGAAATCCATTAGGATCTTCCTGCTCAGGTTCGAATCCTGCCGACAACGAAATTGAATTTTCTTGACCCCTCCGGAGGTTGAAGTTTAGTCGTGTTTCTTATACCAATCATATCCTCTCAGATCTCCACAAGTACATAGGGATTAGTTGTCCATTTGGGATAGGATCCCACCTCAAACATTTACACACCTGGTTATCCATCCTTCTAGCTCTATAGGCCACAGTAGCATAGGTTACAGGTTTGTAGTCAAGCCACAGATTTCAGGTGAGATCCCATGATACACTCACGATTCTCACGATTCTCATGAATAACCATTAAGCCATTTTCTAAGATTTCCCCCATTTTGACATGTGGAAACCTGTTGTCACTCTTACCCTGACGGATAGCTCCAGACACTTTTTTGGTCCTATCTGAGGCATTTTTAAATTAATGTCAAAATGGCCATATTCTGAAGACACTCTTAAAGTCTGCAAGGTAATCGAACTGGCCACATCTAAAGTCAAGCCACAGGTCACAGGTGAGCTGCCTTGTTAAACCCTAAAAATAAATAATAACACGATTGCGTTGAAAATACCCATTAAGCCATTTGTTAAGATTTCCCCCATGTGGACCTGTTGTCACTCTTACCCTGATGATTGCTGATATTTACAGACACTTTTTCGGTCTTATCTGAGGAATTTTATCATTTATATCAGAATGGCCATATTCTGAGGCCAGTTTAGCGTTCATTCAATGACGATTTACTACTCTTTTCCATTGAAGGCCATATTGAGGTTAAATCAATGACTGGAGTTTTTCATTGATAAAAACAAATGACTATTGAAAGTGCAAGTCGGTATCGTGCATAAATTTACTGGTCTCTGTGGTGATTGCGTTGCTGTGCCTATTTCTACTTTTACCCCATACTCTTTAACCCGATACACAGGTACTGTGCTGTAGTCAGGATGGCCGAGCGGTCTAAGGCGCTGCGTTCAGGTAGCAGTCTCCCATGGAGGCGTGGGTTCAAATCCCACTTCTGACAGTTGTTTAGTGCCTCTCAGGAGTCATGCTGCTTAGCAGTAATAATAAAATGATGAAATAACAATTTATAATAAACACTCTCAAATGAAAACCTTCTGGAGCTGACCAAAGATCAAGGAAATTAGAAAACAGCTGTACTTAATAATGAATGAGGGGAACAATTCATTTTATTGCATTATAATGAGTTAATGAGTTACTGCATTGTCTTTCAGTTGTATAATTATCACTTTCTGTAGGCTATGCCTGGTGGCCCATTCACTGCTGACAAGACTGTTGTCGTGGCCGAGTGGTTAAGGCGATGGACTAGAAATCCATTAGGATCTTCCTGCTCAGGTTCGAATCCTGCCGACAACGAAATTGAATTTTCTTGACCCCTCCGGAGGTTGAAGTTTAGTCGTGTTTCTTATACCAATCATATCCTCTCAGATCTCCACAAGTACATAGGGATTAGTTGTCCATTTGGGATAGGATCCCACCTCACACATTTACACACCTGGTTATCCATCCTTCTAGCTCTATAGGCCACAGTAGCATAGGTTACAGGTTTGTAGTCAAGCCACAGATTTCAGGTGAGATCCCATGATACACTCACGATTCTCACGATTCTCATGAATAACCATTAAGCCATTTTCTAAGATTTCCCCCATTTTGACATGTGGAAACCTGTTGTCACTCTTACCCTGACGGATAGCTCCAGACACTTTTTTGGTCCTATCTGAGGCATTTTTAAATTCATGTCAAAAATGGCCATATTCTGAAGACACTCTTAAAGTCTGCAGGGTAATCGAACTGGCCACATCTAAAGTCAAGCCACAGGTCACAGGAGAGCTGCCTTGTTAAACCCTAAAAATAAATAATAACACGATTGCGTTGAAAATACCCATTAAGCCATTTGTTAAGATTTCCCCCATGTGGACCTGTTGTCACTCTTACCCTGATGATTGCTGATATTTACAGACACTTTTTCGGTCTAATCTGAGGAATTTTATCATTTATATCAGAATGGCCATATTCTGAGGCCAGTTTAGCGTTCATTCAATGACGATTTACTACTCTTTTCCATTGAAGGCCATATTGAGGTTAAATCAATGACTGGAGTTTTTCATTGATAAAAACAAATGACTATTGAAAGTGCAAGTCGGTATCGTGCATAAATTTACTGGTCTCTGTGGTGATTGCGTTGCTGTGCCTATTTCTACTTTTACCCCATACTCTTTAACCCGATACACAGGTACTGTGCTGTAGTCAGGATGGCCGAGCGGTCTAAGGCGCTGCGTTCAGGTAGCAGTCTCCCATGGAGGCGTGGGTTCAAATCCCACTTCTGACAGTTGTTTAGTGCCTCTCAGGAGTCATGCTGCTTAGCAGTAATAATAAAATGATGACATAACAATTTATAATAAACACTCTCAAATGAAAACCTTCTGGAGCTGACCAAAGATCAAGGAAATTAGAAAACAGCTGTACTTAATAATGAATGAGGGGAACAATTCATTTTATTGCATTATAATGAGTTAATGAGTTACTGCATTGTCTTTCAGTTGTATAATTATCACTTTCTGTAGGCTATGCCTGGTGGCCCATTCACTGCTGACAAGACTGTTGTCGTGGCCGAGTGGTTAAGGCGATGGACTAGAAATCCATTAGGATCTTCCTGCTCAGGTTCGAATCCTGCCGACAACGAAATTGAATTTTCTTGACCCCTCCGGAGGTTGAAGTTTAGTCGTGTTTCTTATACCAATCATATCCTCTCAGATCTCCACAAGTACATAGGGATTAGTTGTCCATTTGGGATAGGATCCCACCTCACACCTTCACACACCTGGTTATCCATCCTTCTAGCTCTATAGGCCACAGTAGCATAGGTTACAGGTTTGTAGTCAAGCCACAGATTTCAGGTGAGATCCCATGATACACTCACGATTCTCACGATTCTCATGAATAACCATTAAGCCATTTTCTAAGATTTCCCCCATTTTGACATGTGGAAACCTGTTGTCACTCTTACCCTGACGGATAGCTCCAGACACTTTTTTGGTCCTATCTGAGGCATTTTTAAATTCATGTCAAAAATGGCCATATTCTGAAGACACTCTTAAAGTCTGCAGGGTAATCGAACTGGCCACATCTAAAGTCAAGCCACAGGTCACAGGTGAGCTGCCTTGTTAAACCCTAAAAATAAATAATAACACGATTGCGTTGAAAATACCCATTAAGCCATTTGTTAAGATTTCCCCCATGTGGACCTGTTGTCACTCTTACCCTGATGATTGCTGATATTTACAGACACTTTTTCGGTCTTATCTGAGGAATTTTATCATTTATATCAGAATGGCCATATTCTGAGGCCAGTTTAGCGTTCATTCAATGACGATTTACTACTCTTTTCCATTGAAGGCCATATTGAGGTTAAATCAATGACTGGAGTTTTTCATTGATAAAAACAAATGACTATTGAAAGTGCAAGTCGGTATCGTGCATAAATTTACTGGTCTCTGTGGTGATTGCGTTGCTGTGCCTATTTCTACTTTTACCCCATACTCTTTAACCCGATACCTAGGTACTGTGCTGTAGTCAGGATGGCCGAGCGGTCTAAGGCGCTGTGCTCAGGTCGCAGTCTCCCATGGAGGCGTGGGTTCAAATCCCACTTCTGACAGTTGTTTAGTGCCTCTCAGGAGTCATGCTGCTTAGCAGTAACAATAAGATGATGAAATAACAATTTATAATAAACACTCTCAAATGAAAACCTTCTGGAGCTGACCAAAGATCAAGGAAATTAGAAAACAGCTCTACTTAATAATGAATGAGGGGAACAATTCATTTTATTTCATTATAATGAGTTAATGAGTTACTGCATTGTCTTTCAGTTGTAAAATTATCACTTTCTGTAGGCTATGCCTGGTGGCCCATTCACTGCTGACAAGACTGTTGTCGTGGCCGAGTGGTTAAGGCGATGGACTAGAAATCCATTAGGATCTTCCTGCGCAGGTTCGAATCCTGCCGACAACGAAATTGAATTTTCTTGACCCCTCCGGAGGTTAGTCGCTGTATTTAGCAAATATTCAGACCCCTCTGAATACTTGCAGACATTTTCATTTAACTCACTTTTTGTGTCTTCCACAATGTTATCCCTCACTCCTACAGTGTCCATCACAATTACATGCACATGGACAATTATGCAAATTAGGTGATGACATCATTTAGCAACTTCTAGCGACTTTTAGGACAGTCAATAGCTACTTTCCTTACTGAGGTGTTGGCAACACTGCTAACTTTAAACATCGGCTATCTGAGCAGCTAACTGATCACTGCAGCTGTACAAAGCCCATTTGTAAATAGCCCACCCAATCTACCTACCTCATCCCCATATTGTTTTAATATACTTTCTGCTCTTTGCACACCAGTATTTCTACTTGCACATCATCATCTGCTCATCTATCACTCCAGTGTTAATTTGCTAAATTGTAAATACTTCGCTACTATGGCCTATTTATTGCCTTACCTCCATTTGCACGCACTGTATATAGACTTTCTTTTTTTTCTTCTATTGTGTTATTGACTGTACGCTTGTTTATTCCATCTGTAACTCTGTGTTGTTGTTTGTGTTGCGCTGCTTTGCTTTATCTTGGCCAGGTCGCAGTTGAATATGAAAACTTGTGCTCAACTAGCTTACCTGATTAATTATAGGTGAAATTTTAAAAAATGAGAAAAAACAATTTCTTTCACAGAAAGGGGATGTAGCTCAGTGGTAGAGCGCATTCTTCGCATGTATGAGGTCCTGGGTGCAATCTCCAGCTTCTCCATTAAATTTTTTGCAATGGCCCATCTCCTACTTTCCAGAATGTTGAAATTCTCAGCAGGAAACAGAGACGTGCTCAATAATTTGCTCTTGTAATCTGAAGAACATGTGTTCAATCCCTGTTCGTACATTTATGTAACAGAAGTGGCATGGTTGCCAACTTCAATTGCATCATTTTCAAAAACTGAAGTTCATTGGTTAGATGACTGTCCATACTTGCTTGTATTTAGAATTGCTGCTATCATTTCATTGTAGTTTCAATGGAGTGGTGTATATAAAAAGTACATTGTATTAATATTGCATTTTATCTGCAAATAAAATTGGATCGAAGCTCAGAGGGGGAGTGCATGCTATTTTAGTATGAGGTCCTTGGTTCAATCCCAAGGTTCTCCACTGAGTATTTGTGTGCCAAATTCACATTACACAACTCCTACTTTCCAGAATGTTGATAAAAATCTTGCAGCATAGAGTGGCATGGTGGTCAAGCGGTAAGGTGTCAGTCTTGTAAACCGAAGATCATGGGTTCAAATCCCATCCGTACCTTACTGAAAGATAGCTGGTACCATGTGAAGGTTCTTTCACTGGAGGACTTTGAAGAGAAAAAAAGTTTTCTCAAAATGGCAACCCTGCTATTATATAGTAAGGGGATGTTCCTCTATGGTAGAGCTAATACTTGAAATGCATGCGCTCTGAAGTTCATCCCCAAATTTTCTGATGGGTATATTTAGTTGTGAAATTAGCTTTTGCACAACTCTACTTTCCAGAATGTTGACATTTTAAGAAGGAAATAGATGTGCTAAGTGTTGGTGTTTACATACTGGAGAGGGAATGCAAAACAACGACGCTGGACAGAGTGGAATCAGGTGTATCAAAAGGCAATTTATTGAGTCAAAGATATCTTTGAAAGGGTCAATTTGTATTGATATGGCCACTACGACCTGTATGCTCTAGCCGGCTGGCCCTCGCTACATATTCGTCGCCAGACCCACTGGTTCCAGGTCATCTTTTTAGTCTATGCTAGGTAAAGCTCCGCCTTATCTCAGCTCACTGGTCACGATAACAACACCCACCCGTAGCACGCATTCCAGCAGATATATCTCACTGGTCATCCCCAAAGCCAACACCTCCTTTGGCCGCCTTTCCTTCCAGTTCTCTGCTGACAATGACTGGAACGAATTGCAAAAATTTGTTCCAGTGTTGCCAACTTAGCGACTTAGTCGCTGTATTTAGCAAGTATTCAGACCCCTCTGAATAATTGCAGACATTTTCATTTAACTCACTTTTTGTGTCTTCCACAATGTTATCCCTCACTCCTACAGTGTCCATCACAATTACATGCACATGGACAATTATGCAAATTAGGTGATGACATCATTTAGCAACTTCTAGCGACTTTTAGGACAGTCAATAGCTACTTTCCTTACTGAGGTGTTGGCAACACTGCTAACTTTAAACATCGGCTATCTGAGCAGCTAACTGATCACTGCAGCTGTACAAAGCCCATTTGTAAATAGCCCACCCAATCTACCTACCTCATCCCCATATTGTTTTAATATACTTTCTGCTCTTTGCACACCAGTATTTCTACTTGCACATCATCATCTGCTCATCTATCACTCCAGTGTTAATTTGCTAAATTGTAAATACTTCGCTACTATGGCCTATTTATTGCCTTACCTCCATTTGCACGCACTGTATATAGACTTTCTTTTTTTTCTTCTATTGTGTTATTGACTGTACGCTTGTTTATTCCATCTGTAACTCTGTGTTGTTGTTTGTGTTGCGCTGCTTTGCTTTATCTTGGCCAGGTCGCAGTTGAATATGAAAACTTGTGCTCAACTAGCTTACCTGATTAATTATAGGTGACATTTTTTTAAATGAGAAAAAACTATTTTTTTCACAGAAAGGGGATGTGGCTCAGTGGTAGAGCGCATGCTTTGCATCTATGAGGTCCTGGGTTCAACTCTCTGCTTCCTGCGCCTGACTTCTCACCCACTAGACCCAGAACGTTACAATACTGTAAGATTATATGTTTCAGTCTCTTCTGATCTACCAGCTCAATAGTGGTCTACTGAAACCATACTCACCATCTCAGGGGTTCTCAGATCATGAACCACTGACCTCAACACCATCCTCAAAACCAGCAGTCCTCTTTTGGAGACAGATTGGTCAGTTATCCTGTATGGCACCAACATTGTGGATTTTCATCCAATACTTCTGGACTATGGGAACATTCGTTGGACAATGAAATGAGGTAAAATGGAAGCTGGCTACAGTCTCAGTTTTATCCTCCAAGACAGTGTGAGGATGTGTAACAACAATACCTGTGGTTTAACTTGATGATCAGGGCCAGATTACCGAATGGGCACACAGGGCACCTGCCCTGTGGGCCCCGACCTCCAGGGAATATCATCATAACATCCAAAACTAAAACAATTGTGGATGTATATTACAGTACGTGGACGTTTTACAATTCGTGAGCTCGTTTCATAGTTTGTAGCCATGTTATATATAAATTTGTGCATATTTTGTAGTGACCTCAGTCGAACACAGCCAGAAAGAGGAGGTGGAAGAGGTGTTAGAGGATGTGAGCAAGAAAGAGCAGAAGGCTTCTGATCAGCCAAATGGCAGGTAGAGGGAGAGGTCATAGTGATTCACACCCACAGAGAGAAAGACAACCCACACAACCTCTTGGTTGAGATGAACCGCACAGAGTTAGAGGCAGAGGGCTTTCAGCGCTAGCCAGTCAGCCTGCCTGCTCTGATCCTCAAGTCAATTTTATTTAAATTCATGTTCATTAAAGATTTTTATTCAAGAATTGAAAAGTCCCATTTACTTAATGATCATTTTTCACTGTCTTCAACCCCCAAGAACCAGGGTGAGTCTGGGTCACCCTTTTACTGGGCAAATAGAACTTGCATATTGTCAAAGACTAGGCCGAAACGTTAATCTTTTAACCTTGCTTGAATAAAACAATGCATTTTTTATAGTGAGCAAGAGTTGGGCTTTTTCCTTTTCTATGATGATTCAAATATTTGGTTGCACCTCAACTCAACGTTGGTTGAGCGCCCTCCATTTTTGTTGTCAAATAAGACATGTTTTTTTTAAATGTACAAAGTAAATTATTCAAAGCATCAACATTGGGATGTGTCCCACTTATTTACACAACCTAGTCCACACTTGCAAAGTGAAAGTTTATAGAAAAGTTAAGAAATTAAGTAGTAAACAGAAGAAAATCAGAATTGAGTTCAATTATAATGTGAATAATTTAATGCTCTATGGTTCAATCCCTTTTCTGCAGGTGTGATGAATAATTAATATTGTTCCTCCTCTTCCTTGTGGCAGGCGCAGCAGCACACTGCCCTCCAAAGCCTGCAAAATAATCGCCGGACTGCCCCTTTCCTAGCTCTGCATGGAACATCCAGTGTCACATCCTTGGTGACGTGTGGGGTGACATCCGGGATGACCACAGCAACATCCTCTGGAAAGGGAAAAAAGAGGATCAGAATGTAAACTAATGCAAACCGTAGCTTCTAAACACTGGCCAGTTGAAAGGTTCTACTAAGATGTCATGACAAACGACACCTGTCAGAGTGCTCTCTGTAAGTGTTACTCACCTGCTTGGATGTCAGCTGGCAGAGTGGCGAAGACGGCCATCGTGAGAATCCTTTCTTCATGTGTGACGTCCACAACCTCCAAGAGGGAAGAGATGGGCTCTGCTTCTGTATTAGGGGTGGTGTCCACCACATTCAGGTGGGAAGAAGCCGGATCTGCCTCTGTGTTAGTGGTGATGTCTTGAACCTCCAGGTGGGAAGAAGCCGGATCTGCCTCTGTGTTAGTGGTGATGTCTTGAACCACCAGGTGGGAAGAAGCCGGATCTGCCTCTGTCTTAGGGGTGATGTCCTCAACCTCCAGGTGGGAAGAACCCGGATCTGCCTCTGTCTTAGGGGTGATGTCCTCAACCTCCAGGTGGGAAGAACCCGGATCTGCCTCTGTGTTAGTGGTGATGTCCACAACCTCCAGGTGGGAAGAAGCCGGATCTGCCTCTGTCTTAGGGGTGATGTCCTCAACCTCCAGGTGGGAAGAAGCCGGGTCTGTATTGTGGGTGAAAACAACAATCCTGATGAGCTCTACTACTACAAGGCACCAAGATGTCATCAGAACAGGCATCTGTCAGAGTGTTCTCTATCATTGCTACTCACCTGCTTGGATGCCAGCTGGTAGTGTGGTGGAAACGGCCACCGTGAGCACAGGGGGGACTGGTAGGGTGGCTGCAGGGGGCTGGAAGCAGCTCTGCACCTCGTCAGCCACAAAGCCACAGACAGAGCTCATATAAAAAGGGCTCTGCAGGTCATCGGTGGAGAAGGACTGACTGATTCTCCCGAGGATCGACCGCACAGAGTCAAAAGCAGCAGCCCGGGAGAAAGGGATGTGAGGGGATGGGTCCTTTAACATGCAGGAGAGCTTCTCCACTACGGCCGCCACCATGCCCACGGCCATTATTAGGATTGGGTGCTCTGAATGGCCTTCCTCTGGCTGAAGCCACAGGGCCAGGAGGAGCCTGGGCACCACCTCCACCACCACCTGAGATGGGCTGAGCAGGTTGCTATGGGGCTCATTGGACTGCTCGCCCAGAATGCTTCTCACAGCTTTCTCCACGATGCTGTGGACCTTTGGATCGCTGAAATCAACAATAAGGAGAAAACAAAGGTAAACGATGTGCAATGTACTCACTTAGAACACTGTCTTAGTCTGTTTCTGCGTAGTTCCAGATGTGTAGATAAATGGATCAAGTCATATGCAGGGCAGTACATGGAACTCACATGTCAGCTGGCGAGGTGGGGTGCATGGAGCGGCGGAGCTTGCAGAAAGCCTCGTGCTCTATGTTCATCATTTTTAGGCAAGTGTTTACTTCCCAGGCCTGCAGTATGAAACAGGAAGTCCCATTGGTGTAATTTCACAACAGATCTATTCTGCTGTGCTAACTCGTTGTTGAAAGGCTAGTAAAGAGCTCACTAACTTGTAGTTTGTCTCTAACTCTCATTCTCTTACCAGCCGAGCGAGGTCGTTTCCTTCCTCCAGGGTTTCCTTCCACACCCTTCAAATAAAACGCAGAGCAATTCAACTTTCCTGGCTTCTGATTTTTCTGTTGTTTATTTTACCCACACCTCCTGGAGTGCTGCTGGTGGCAGGGAATGGCAGTGAATGTGAGTGCTGACGTGGTACTCACCTCTCCCTAAGAGATTTTTTGCCCTGAGACACCAGCCAGTTGCTCATGTGCTCCGTGGTGACATGGGGAGGGACCTGGCCTTGACTCTGGAGCAG
The DNA here is from genome assembly GCF_002021735.2 of Oncorhynchus kisutch. Lineage (NCBI taxonomy): Eukaryota > Metazoa > Chordata > Actinopteri > Salmoniformes > Salmonidae > Oncorhynchus > Oncorhynchus kisutch. The sequence goes on along the minus strand of NW_022263408.1, from coordinate 13,879 downwards.
CAGATAGTGGACCATGAGCTTCTTCTGCAAGATGAGGTAAGGTGTGAGTCTGTGCCACGAAATACCATATCATGTGCTTTCAGAAGGGCCTCTCGCAACATTTCACAACTGCTCATGCCTCACAATTTGCAAGTGATTATTAAGAACTCTTATGACCACCTTCTCTAAACTGTCTTGAAATACAACTCTTTTTCTGTTGTTTCTGTTTTTGTGGGCTGAATCTTACCTGTTTATTGTAATATGTTTCCTCCCAGCAGGCCTGCAGAGTCTGAAAATAAAGGCTGCTTCTACAGAAATCCTTTGAAGATAATGAAAATAATGATGCTTTGTTATGCACATTATGCACAGGCATTTACAGTATGCTAAAATTAATTTCTCCAAAGATTACCTTTGTGGGACCATAAGTGAACTCCGGAATGCACCAAACCCTATCCATGGTAAGATGGGGAAGAAATGAGATGGTCTAGAGATAACAGGAGTGACTTAAAGTCGCGAATGATCAATGGCTGGAGTCCTCCAATATGCTGCACTTAGAATTGAGTTGTAGGGATGTTTGGCGCAAAATAGAATGTTTACATTCTATTGCCATGGAGAAATGGAATGTGTAGAACCTGTATAATTGGGTATGCTTCTATGTCTTTATTTCGTGAAACATTACACTCTTTATTTTGTCATAATGTGTATATGAGGATGTAGGAGCCCGTCCAGATTCATGACCCGATTATCCAGGTGCATGTTGCTTAGACCAACTAATCCAACCTTGGTTTCCAAGTTAAATACATTGTTTATATATGCCTATACAGTATCTTTATATTATCCACATTGTAACAAAGTGTTTGTACACTTTAGCTATGCAGCTGTAATTACATTTTTTAAAAATACACTGAATTATTAGTATTATTATCAAATTATTAACATCCCCTCTTGACCTGGCCGATTTGAATTGGTCCTTGTGTGCAATTTGGTGCATAATATAGGGGAACAACATCACACTGCTACACCTATACAAATCTATCGACCACATCCATTTAAAGCAATGATTGTCAATTGAAAATGTGGTTGTTGTGTTATCCTGTTGTGCGGCTTGAGTGTCAGTCCCCTTAAGCACATTATTCCAATATTTTTCCATGCTCTGAATTGACAGAATGGACACTTTTGAAAAGATACGTATGACTTGGATTGTATGCATAATAGTGTAGTAAACAGTATCGCTCAGCGTAGGAACTTTTGGTGTTTGGAAAGTATCCGTTTTTAGTCTCCATGACACGTATCACTTCGTTGTCTTGTTGGTAATAGTAAAAATGCATGACAGTCCGCATTGTAATGGTCTAACAGGTGTTTTTCCTTTTGTTTCTCCCAATAAACAGACATTTGAGAACGGAATTGCTTACTGTTGTACCTATGATGCACAGACACACAAAAGCTGTACAGTGTAGTTTGAATAATCAGTTTCAATTATTTGCAGATGTATTCCCTATTATTTACAAATCGAAAGATGTAACATTTGAAGTGAATGTGGCAGAACAGTTTAGCATAGAGTTCCTGTGGGAGTCTTCTCCTTCAGTCTTTTTGCCTCCTTGGCCTCGCTTCTCATTACATGGGATTTCCCCAGTGCCAACTTCACATGAGATGGCCGCTGTCTACTGTCATGTGGTGCTGAATGACAGATGTCGCTATGCCGATATTGCTGCTGTCCATGGACCTGAAATGTACAATCTTGCCTATTTGCATATGTACGACCGTCCAAACTTGACCCCACACACATACACAAACATTAATGCTAATCTCTCACACACTTTCGAACATTGCACAACCTGCAACAAGACACTGAAAGATCATTTTATTCCACGTGTGTTTGTGTTTGAATAAAGACCCGAAGAATGAAATCAATGTGTGGATGTTGATTGGACAATGTATATGTGCTTTGCAGAAGCCTTTTTTTTTATTCCCTGTAGCGTGTATTTTACTGGAGCATGATCAGATTGCTTTGTTTAAACCAGAATGAAGATTTGGTCTGAGAAACTATGCCGATTATAGCACGATAGCTTTATTTTTATTTTTAATAAGGCAATGTATATATGACCCCCTTTCAAAGAGTCACTCATTTATCACTTTCTTGCAGATATAAAGTGCCTTCAGAAAGTGTTCATACCCCTTAACTTATTCCTCATTTTGTTTTCTTACAGCCTGAATTCCAAATGGATTAAATTATAGTTTTTTATCATCTCACCCAGCTACAGACAATACCCCATAATGACAAAGTGAAAACATGTTTTAATGGTTTTTTTCAAATGTATTGAAAATGAAATACAGAAATATCTAATTTACATAAGTATTCACAATACATGTTAGAATCACCTTTGGCAGCGATTAAAGCTGTGAGTCTTTCTGGGTAAGTCTCCAAAAGCTTTGCACCCTTGGATTTTACCATATTTGCATTACCATAATATATACAGTACCAGTCAAAAGTCTGGACACACCTACTCATTTAAGGGTTTTTCTTTCATTTTAAATTTTTTTACATTTTAGAATAATAGTGAAGACATCAAAACTATGAAATAGCACAATTGGAATCATGCAGTAAGCAAAAAGTGTTAAACAAATCAAAATATATTTTATATTTGAGAATCTTCGAAGTAGCCATCCTTTTCCTTGACCACTTTGCACACTCTTGGCATTCTCTCCAACCTTTTCATGAGGTAGTCACCTGGAATGTTTTTCAATTAACAGGTGTACCTTCTTAAAAGTTAATTTGTGGAATTTCTTTCCTTCTTAAAGCGTTTGAGCCAACAGGTTGTGTTGTGACAAGGTAAGGATGGTTTACAGAAGATATCCCTATTTGGTAAAAGACCACGTCCATTTTATGCCATGAACAGCTCAAATAAGCAAAGAGAAACAACATCCCATCATTACTAAAGACATGAAGGTCAGTCAATACGGAACATTTTAAGAACTTTGAAAGTTTCTTCTAGTGCAGTCGCAAAAACCATGAAGCGCAATGATGAAACTGGCTCTCATGAGGAAGACCCAGAGTTACCTTTGCTGCAGAGGATAAGTTCAGTAGAGTGAACTGCACCTCAGATTTGAGCCCAAATAAATTATTCACAGAGTTCAAGAAACACACACATCTCAACATGCACTGTTCAGAGGAGACTGCGTGAATCAGACTTTCATGGTCGAACTGCTCCATTGAAACCACTACTAAAGGACGGACACCAAAATTAAGAAGACTTGTTTGGGCCAAGAAACATGAGCAATGGACCTTAGACTGGTGGAAATATGTCCTTTGGTTTGATGAGTCCAAATTCGACATTTTTGCCTTTCAATGTCTGTGTAAAGAATCCAGGGTGTTTACTTGGGTCTACTCTTCATTATAAAACTATTTGTTGAATGGTTTAAAATCCATCAGAAGCTGAATAAGTCTTGACGGGGACAGCTTGTTTTGACAAGGAAAGTGAAAAGGACTGAGGGAAAGTAAAATGGAAAATACATGGAAAGGAACATGGAAGAACCTCAAAGAACATTGCATTTTCAAGATCATGTAACATCATGTCACATCAAAATGCATCTTATATTCCTGCCCTTACAGAAAAACCACATGATTTCAACTTACATTTTATGTGAGCACAAATTACATTTTGGAACACAACGTGATCACATTTTCACATGTGTAGTTTAATGTAATCACATGTTGCTTGACATGTTATCACATTATCTTCACATAAGATTACATTAAAACATGTTTTTGGAACACTTCCCGTGTTCATGTGAAATTCATGTGTTTTTTGCGTAAACGCCCTGCAGTTCCACACTCAAAGTTCTTAATAATGCTTTAAATGCACATGTATGATTGTGCATGTGTAATGGGTTGAAAACAAAGTCACTAAAAACAGACACCCATTTATTATTTATCCCCCCTAATTGTTTCTGTATTTGTCTTAATGAATCTTAATGGGATTTTCTACATACTTTAGCGTTAGCAGTCCATCAGGCCAATAGATGGCGCTGTTGCACTGTTGTAGCAGGAGAAACATTAAGTTCTGGTCAAGTGCTCACCATCTGCAGAATAAGGACCAGAACTTTACAGAGGTAAACTGTGTCAGTTCTTTTACTATTACAGGTATGTAACAGCACTTCAAACGTTCAAATATATACACAATATGTAATAACATGCTATTTAACAACGTTGTCCAGATATTAGCACGTTAGGAAAGGTTTTGTTTTGGCTTTGTGTCGAACTGAGTGAGAAGAACGTGATTTACATTGAGTGGGAGTATATGTTAGCTTGATGCTAGCTTGATGCTAGCTGAGGTAAAAAAAACATTTACGAGTCACAAAGACTATGTTTACTGAGTAGCTGACTTGTACTGGATTTTGTCTAGGAGATTTTTTATCAAGAATCCATTTGTTAGGGATTTCTGAGTTTGTTTTACATGTTATTGGTTGTTTTGTGTAAAATTGTGCTCACTAGCTGGTAAACTGGCCGAGCACGCTCAGTCTGGTGGACTTTTAGTGCATACAGTGAGAGAGAGACGATTTTCTGGAGGTGTCACTATCTTAAAGCTGAATGTATTGTTGTCACTTTTCTGTAGAGGTATATAGAGAAACATTCAGTTATTTATGGTTTCATATATAGGTGTTTCTATTGTATGAATGTGAAATACATTGTGGTTTTCATGTGAAACCGTACACTAAGACAGGGTTATTTGTGGAACATTTTTTAATTCTGCTTTAGGTAAAGTGCATTTATGTTGTTTAATTTAAAGTGTGCACTTGTTTGATGTGAATATTTTCAAAGTACTAACAAGAAAATAGACAATTGAACAAGAGAAAAAAAATATTCTTCAAAATAAAGAAAGCGGCAGAACTTTGCAGACTTAAACTTGTGTCCGTTCTTTTTACTATTGCAGGCCACCTCAGCTACACATGTACTCTGTCTGCACACGCATCCACGCATGCACATACACACGGACAAACACACACTAATGTTCTCTCTCTTGTGTTTGTCAGCAGTTCATCGTGGCCCTGTAGTTCGCCTCCTTCACCAAAGCTCTGTCAGGGACCTACATGAAGAGTGCCATCACTCAGAGAGACACTTTGACCTGTCCTGCTCTCTCATCGGACTCATAGACGGCAGCTTTGAGATGGGTTTCAACAATAACATTGAGTTGCTTGAGAATTCATGTAGTAAAAACCAGATACAGACTACAGTATGATCCATTTTTTTGTGGTTCAATCAGAGTCTGCTCTCAATACTGTCCAGTTTTATAGTTGTTCCTATTAATTGATTGACTGGCGTTTGTCCATGACTCTACTGTCAAACCCCTAACATTGTTGTATTTGATGCTATGTTGTTGCAGCCTAGTATCCAAACTGATATGTCATTTTTAGTTAAAAAAATTACAGTGTTTATAATTTGCTATTCCTGACTACTGTAGTGTTGTGGTTTCTTGCAGGTAACCTGCTGTTTCTGGCTGTGGTCAGCCATTTTGGGGCGAAGCTGCACCGGCCCAGGTTCATTGCTAAGGGCTGTTTCCTCATGGCTGTAGGATCCTCCCTCACAGGCCTGCCACACTTCTTCATGGGACGGTAAAAACAACTGAAATACTGGTTAAACTTGTACTTGTAGAGATACTCCAATGCGGAGGATAGTTTCACTTTAGAAATAAAGAAATGTATCCAGTTGTTGATTAATCTCAGTTAACTTCGAACTAAAGTCTTGCGTAATTGGCAGGCTGCTTGATTATGTTTTGGTGCCATACATGTTAAGAGAAGGGATTAACTTGTTATGGCTGCAATCCCGTTAACGGGATAAGTGTCATCAACAACCGCTGTATAGCATAGCGCTACATTCAATAAATATTATTAAAAATATTTATATTCATGAAATCACAAGTGCATTATAGGAAAACACAGTTTAGCCTTTTGTTAATCCACCTGTCATGTCAGATTTTGAAATGATGCTTTGCAGCGAAAGCAATCCAAGTGTTTGTGTAAGTTTATCGATCGCTCGACAAAACATTAAGTACACTTAGCATCAAGTAGATCGGTCACGAAAATCAGAAAAGCAATTAAATGAATCGTTTACCTTTGATCTTCGGATGTTTTCACTCACCAGACTCCCAGTTACACAACAAATGTTCCTTTTGTTCCATAACATTATTTTTATATCCAAAATACCTCCGTTTGTTTGGTGCATTATGTTCAGAAATCAACAGGAAAGAGCGGTCACCACAACGCAGACAAATTCCAAATAGTTTCCATAATGTCCACAGAAACATGTCAAACGTTTTTTATAACCAATCCCCAGGTTGTTTTTAAAATATATAATCGATAATATATCAACCGCAAATGTAATTCACAGTAGGAGAGGGAAAAGCAATAGCTGTCCAAACTCTGTTGCGCAAGCAAAACTCATGTGACCACTTGACGCGATGTTATCTGTCTGGCTCATTTTTCAAAATAAAAGCCTGAAACTATGTCTGAAGACTGTTGACACCTTGAGGAAGCGATAGGAAAGGGAATCTGGTTGATATCCCTTTAAATGGAGCAAGGGGAGCCTATGGAACATGGAGTTTTCAAAATAGAAGCCACTTCCTGTTTTGATTTTCCTCAGGGTTTCGCCTGCAATATCAGTTCTGTTATACTCAGACAATATTTGTTTTGGAAACTTTAGAGTGTTTTCTATCCAATACTAATAATAATATGCTTATATTAGGAACTGAGACTGAGGAGCTGGCCGTTTACAATGGGCACCTTTTAATCCAAGCTACTCAATACGGCCCCTGCGGCCATAAAAAGTTTGGACAACAAAGGCAAGGTATTGGAGTGGCCATCACAAAGCCCTGACCTCAATCCTATAGAAAATGTGTGGGCAGAACTGAAAAAGCGTGTGCGAGCAAGAAGGCCTACAAACCTGTCTCAGTTACACCAGCTCTGTCAGGAGGAATGGGCCAAAATTCACACAACTTATTGTGGGAAGCTTTTGGAAGGCTACCCATAACGTTTGACCCAAGTTAAACAATTTAAAGGCAATGCTACCAAATACTAATTGAGTGTATGTAAACTTCTGACCCACTGGGAATGTGATGAAAGAAATACAAGCTGAAATAAATAAATCTCTCTACTATTATTCTGACATTTCACATTCTTAAAATAAAGTGGTGATCCTAACCGACCTAAAACAGGGGATTTTTACCAGGATTAAATTTCAGGAATTGTGAAAAACTGAGTTTAAATGTATTTGGCTAAGGTGTATGTAAACTTCCGACTTCAACTGTATACAGTGTATATATATATATATAAACTCAGCAAAAAAAGAAATGTCCTCTCACTGTCAATTGCTTTTATTTTCAGCAAACTTAACATGTGTAAATATTTGTATGAACATAACAAGATTCAACAACTGAGACATAAACTGAACCAGTTCCACAGAAATTTGACTAACAGAAATGGAATAATCAAAATCAATGGTCAAAATCCAAAGTAACAGTCAGTATCTGGTGTGGCCATCAACTGCATTAAGTACTGCAGTGCGTCTCCTCCTCATGGACTGCACCAGATTTGCCAGTTCTTGCTGTACCATGTTACCCCACTCTTCCACCTAGGTACCTGCAAGTTCCCAGACATTTCTGGGGGGAATGGCCCTAGCTCTCACCCTCCGATCCAACAGGTCCCAGATGTGCTCAATGGGATTGAGATCCGGGCTCTTCGCTGACCATGGCAGAACACTGATATTCCTGTCTTGCAGGAAATCATGCACAGAACGAGCAGTATGGCTGGTGGCATTGTCATGCTGGAGGGTCAGGATGAGCCTGCAGGAAGTGTACCACATGAGGGAGGAGGATGTCTTCCCTGTAATACACAGCGTTGAGACTGCCTGCAATGACAACAAGCTTAGTCCGATGATGCTGTGACACACTGCGTCCAAATCGATATCGCTCCAGAGTACAGGCCTCGGTGTAACGCTCATTCCTTCAACGATAAACGTAAATCTGACCATCACCCCTGGTGAGACGAAACCGCGACTCTTTTTGGCAGTCCTTTCTGGTCCAGCGACGGTGGGTTTGTGCCCATAGGCGACGCTGTTGCCGGTGATGTCTAATGAGGACCTGCCTTACAACAGGCCTACAAGCCCTCAGTTCAGCCTCTCAGCTTATTGCGGGTAGTCTGAGCACTGATGTAGGGATTGTGCGTGGGAAACATGGGAAACAGTGTTTAAACCCTTTACAATGAAGATCTGTGAAGTGGCTTGGATTTTTACGAATTATCTTTGAAAGACAGGATTCTTTTTTTTTTTTGCTGTGTTTATATATATATATATATATATATATATATATATATATTTACAAATTCACCACATTCATGATTTTATATGGGAATCAAAAAGCTTTCATTTAATGTTCATGTGCTGATGTGCTCAGCACTGTCAACAGACCCCATTATGACATCACAATGTAACGGAAGCCTTGCCATGATATCATTGCTGGTTCCATCTGACAAGCAAAATTTCATTTCATGATAGATCTCTCACAGAGATAGGTTAAGTTCTTATTTTGAGAGTGTTAATATTTATCATCAATGGCTTATCGAGGGAGAAAATCAAGTGAGTTTGACAAACTCCAGAAGGAGAACTCACAGATGAAGAGCGTCATCGAAAACTTGAGGAAGCAAAACATGGCTTTAAACCAACAGGATGACCAGGACAAGTTTTCAAGTTTTGTAAGGCTCATCAGTTTTTCCAACGTTTTTCCAAAAATATCAATGTTTATTTTGTGGTTTCATAAACATACAGTAGGCCTACATCCATAAAATCTTTAGCTTAAAAGTTTTTCATGACACACTGTAGAAACTATTTTGCCTTCTTCACTTCTGTTATACATTTCATACTGTACCATTGTGATCCAGGGCTATCAGGAGAGCTACCCAATCGCAGAGGGCCATCGTGGCTTCATCAGTGATGCCAGACTTCTGCAGATGCAGAGAGCTGAAAGAGAGGCCATGGAAGCAAAGCAAAGAAAGATAAGTGCTATCCATGAGAATTATGTCCGGACTGCTCTCATCAGGGTTGGCAGCACCTTCGCGCACCACTTCGTCCCCTCTATTCAGTGCATTCCGCGGCCGAAAGCTCCACCGAGGCCTTTGCCACGAAGGCTTGAGCACATAGCTCTGGCCCCACTGAAGAACGTGGTGGGGGTGGACGGAGCCCAAGTTCGACCCGGATCTCACTCTCTGGAGTCCATCCAGATAAATAAGTCATTCAGCAGCAGTAGCGTGTGGCCTGTTCCCGTCCCTCCCACTGCAGCTCCCTCCAAGAGGGGAAAGAAGAAGAAGGGCAGGCGGGGAGTCAAAGCCCTGAAAGTCCAGTCGGACCAGGGCTGTGCTGACAACAACGGACCCATTGACCTGATGGAGGAGGTGAGGGACATCGAGGCTCACCTGAAGGAGGAGGACTGGAAGGTAGGATGGACTTCAAATTTATTGTAAATGTGAAAATTTGCAGTTCAGAATTATACTTGGACTGATAAATTGCCAAAACAGATAGTGGTTCCATGTCTTAAAATCAAATCAATCACATGTGCCGAACACAACAAGTGTAGACCTTACCGTGAAACCAACAGTGCAGTTCAAGAAGAGTTAAGAAAATATTTCCCAAATAAACTAAAGTAAAAAGTAATAATAATTAAAGTAACACAATGACATAACAATAACGAGGCTAAATACAGGGGGTATCGGTTTAAACAGCATGATAGAATAGATCCTAGAATACAGGATCTCTCTGTATTAGTTCATGTATATACTAGTTCTATATGTATTTCTATGATGGGAGCATTGTTTTCTGGTCTACACCAAAGGTGGTACATGAGGTGAAGGCCATGGGCAGGAGAAGTTTGGGCTCAGCCATGTCCACGGGGGAAATAGCAACCAGCTCTCTGGGAAGCCTGAGCTCAGTGGATATGAACACCCCTGCGGAGCTCCGTGACTACTTGGATGTCGGGACCCCGGTCAAGTCGCTTAACAGCCCACCCAGGCCTGCTCCCCCTCCTACCAAGCCCAGGAGCAAACAGCCTCGGCCTATAAGGTTCCTTAGCCTGCCAAAGGCTGCCACCGGCTCAGGTCAGTCCCTCTCATGTATTCACACAAATGTAAATAAGACAGGGAGATGAAGCTAGGTAGAGTGATAGAAAGACAGTAGGAAGGGAAGGGACACAAATGGCTTTAGCCCAGGGATAAGACATTTTTCCACACTTGATTTGCCTGTTTCACAGTGAGATAACTTTTACTCAAGGTTAATTGGACCCTGTTTCTGAGCAGGGAGAGCACCAAAAATATATGTGCTAAATTTAAAATGATATCATAATGAACTAGTGTTAAAAGCTACAAACAGATATGGAAATGAGTAAATGCATAAATAAATACATACAGTTCATAGAGAGATAGATGTCTGCTGTCAACCCATAGACAAGATGGCAGCCAGTGAGCCAAAGGGTCAAATTAAGAACCAGGCCAGATTGCAGCCCCTGTCCAACCCAGAGCAGGCCCTGACTAAGACCTTCAAGCTGCTCCACTCTGCCTCTGATGACTGGTGAGCATTCACTGTAGACGAGACCAATGGAGCTAGGCTAAAGGAAGCACAGTGTAGTGTCCTTGGAAAAGTAGATTTGAGCTACAGAGCATAGAAACTTCTGAAATTAAATGACCAGAGTCCTAATTGATGAACATCATTTTAATGTTTTTGGAAAATGTTGTGTAAAATGCTTACGTTTCTTTCACTGAATTGCAGGGAGAAGAAGATCGAGGGCTTGACCTTTCTCCGTGTGATGGCTCAGAACCACATGGACATACTGATGCCTAAACTCCATGATATCTGTCTTGCCATTATAAATGAGGTAGCTGTATTCATTCACTGCCCTATTCATTCATCTGCACAAATGTGCTACATTTGGAGAACAAGTCAAATTATTGTTTCATGTTTCTGATGTTCGTGGGTTGTTCTGCTCAACATTAATAGCTGGTCCTGTGTGTGTTATTATGATTCAGGTGAAGAACCTGCGCTCTGCAGTGTCCTGTGCTGCCATGGCCACACTGGGTGACATGTACGTCCACCTCCAGAGGGCCATGGACAGTGAGGTGGAGGGGACGGCACGCGTGCTGCTGCACAAAGCCAGCGAGGCCAACGCCTTCATCCGGCAGGGCGCCAACTCTGCCCTGGGTCACATGGTGCAGAGCTGCACCCCTACACGTGTCATGAATGCCCTGCTGGTCGGTGGGCTGAGGTAAAGAGGGAGAGGGGTCAATTAACACTCACTAAGGGGTAGATCCGGACTTCCACAAATTATCCCATTATCCAAGCCTCAAAATTGAAAAGATTGAAATACTGCTAGTTTTTAATTAACTGCCTTTTTCATCAGCATGCTAGGTTATTCCACAACACTTACGGCAGCAACTCACCCCAACGCTAGACGTCACATTTCAATGGAATCACATTTTTTTGTTATGTCTTATACTTCCTTGTGTTGTGTACTTCTTATTTTACCATTGCATTATTTAGATTATTTTTAGCCATTGGTAGAGAGGTACTGTCTACTGATGTGTGCTAGCGTTTGGGGAGTAACAAGTCATTTATAAACATTTATAAAGTATATATAGTGAACACTTTAGATTAGGGGCTATTAGTGAGGCACTGAGGTATTCGTAAGTACATGTACTCACATTCATAAATGCACTCATTAATAAATACACCATTTGTGACATTCATAAATACATTAATAAATATGTATATAAATGGTGAGTCAAACCATTAATCAACCATTAACAAATGCCTTGACAGTAACTCCTTTATAACTGGTTTATAGTACATTAGTAGTACATTATTAATCATTTACAAATTGTGAACATACTATGATCAAACACCTCATGAACAAATCATTTAAAATAGCGTTTTTAAATGTGTAAATAACTATTTATAGATTTCTTATTGACATTTACAAAGGTAGGAATAATGATTCATAAATGGTAAGTAACTCTTTACAAACAGTTTATAAATGGTATATTAAGGGACCTTAATATAAAGTCTTACCGAACATTTTGATCCATCGATGAGACGTCATCAATACAATCCATTATCATTCATCTCCTAACTCATGTATCTCTATGATATGTAACTGATGTGCTCTGTTTTTCCTTCCTCAGCCACCGTAACGCTGCGGTGAGGAGCTGCACTGCTCAGCACCTGGAGAGACTGGCTGAGGTCATGGGGACGGCTCGTCTCCTGTCGGGGAAGAAAGACCTCACTGACCGTTTCTTGATTGCCGTCAGTAAACTGGCTGTGGACCCTTCACAGGAAGTCAGGTGGGAAGTTCCTCCTGTAAAGTAGCTTGCTTCAACATAACAGTTAAGGCCGGGATTCAACCATGGCTCGCTATAGCACTAGATCGCCGACAATGCAGCTTTTAAAGGTAATTTAGTCTTGAGTCAACATCTGCAGCGTTTACCACGAATACAAATTGAAATTGACTTTAAAAGCCACATTGTCGTCTGTCTACAGCATCTATGCTAAAGGGTGTAATGGATTGAATTGCGGATTTTAGGTATTCCAAAACAACCACAGGTTCTCTTGGAGGGGAATAGTAATTGAAAACAAAAAGGAAAAATTATAAACACAAATAAGTGCTACGTGGCATAGGACAATCCAAGTCCAGGCACCCATGTGGGTTTGAAAGTTAAAAAGCCAAAAGCTTAGCCGGGATGTTTGGCCGGGAGGGATGTTCTTCTCCCATCGCCAACTAGCGACCTCCTGTGGTGGGCGGGGTGCAATGCACGGACACGGTCGGCAGGTGTATGGTGTTTCCTCCGACACATTGGTGCTTCCAGGTTAAGCGGGCATTGTGTCAAGAAGCAGTGCGGCTTGGCTGGGTTGTGTTTCGGAGGACGCACGGCTCTCGACCTTCGCATCTCCAGAGTCTTTACGGGAGTTGCAGCGATGGGCAAAGACTGTAACTACCTATTGGATACCACGAAATTGGGGTAAAAATTACAAATGTAATTGAGTCCAAATAGTCAGTACCTGATTCAGTTTCCTTCCATCTGTTTGGTGCCTAATGAAGACAACCCTACTTGATCACAATGGTCGGTCTGAGCCAAGTGCTGTGCAGATTCGCTTAGATTTTCATAATAACGAACGGTTAAAACCCAGTTGTTATATTGTTGAGATGATTTGTAGATCAGGTAATGCGGTACATTGCTCAAACTGACCCTCTTGCAAATTCTACCTAATGTATGTCTTATTTTTTCTCAGGTTGCCATCAATTGAGTACTGTTTTTAATCACAGACAGCAGAAATGATTTGATATGTTGCACGTTTAAGATGATATTCATATCTTTTGTCCACAGGCATCATGGTCGCAATATCTTGAGCAACATGGCCACCAATGGCGACTTTCCTAAAATGTGGGACAAATTCGCTCCGAGGAAAGAGAGAGAATCCTTGAGGGAGGTCATCTCAAAGGTTAACCTCAAAGAAAGGTACATTCTCTCTGGATGATTAGAAGAAATGTAACAAATGAGCTGATATGATTACAGAAATCCAATCCCACTGGGCACAGAAATCAGATCCATGTCTAGTTTGATTTAAATTTGGGAACTCAACCAAAATGTGAAATCAACCAAAAATGCTGGTTAAAAGTTGGGTGGAAAAAATCCAATTGAGTTTTCAGCGTTGATTCACCGTCATCACATAGATTTTCTTGTTGTTGAAATGAGGTGGAAAAGTTTATTCAACCAGTTTTGGCCCAAAGGGATGAATTTAATATACTTGTCACAACTCTTACCGAAGGTGGCTCCCTTTCCCGTTCGGGTGGCGCTCGGCGGTCGTCATCAA
>NW_022263407.1:32500-57941 GCF_002021735.2 Oncorhynchus kisutch | reverse complement strand
GCCCCATTCAAGTCCCACTTACCGTGGGCTTGAATGGGGCACCTGGCTCAAATACACCAGCCTTAATAAAAGCACCTATATAACGCTGTGTATGTAAATTATGCGAACATTAGCTAATAAATTATGTCATTACAGTCTCAAGTCACAGAGGGCGATTATTTATTGAAATGTATAGATTTTTCTTTAAAGTTATTTCATTCATTCATTCATTTCATTCATTCGACACAAAACAAAAGTGATTAATTAGCACACGTAGAGTAGGACTCTGTTTTCACATGCACACGTGATTGCTTTTGATAAAACACTTAATCTGCCTTTCCAAACTAGATTGAAAAGCCTAACATATTTAAAGAAACAGAGATGTTGTATGTTTCCGGACGATGCACCATGCTGGCTTGTCGACAACATGACCGAGCGGCGCAGATGACTGTTCCATTTGAAAAGGATGCTCCTCCCTCACCAATTACGCCTGTTCACATCACGGGCCATTGACCGGTGCTCCGGCTCAGCATAATCGAATCCGCTCAATGAGTGACGTATTTAAAGGGCAGTGACCCTGCTGACAGCGTTTCCAAACCCACAACGTAGCAGGCATAAAATAAACGAAATCCCATACAGTACACACTGGTATTGATAATTTAAAAAAAATGTCAGTGGATTTAAACGTGAGCTTGTCCGAGGTGTCGCTCGACGACAATTGCATTGGAGCTGCGATTGGTTGCCAAAAAGTCGGTGGCGGGGCTTAACGAAGGGTCAACACTAGTGTGTAAATACACCAGTGTAGCCAAAAGCAGCTAATGGCAAGCTTGTTGATAGTTTACCTGCTTTGTGTAATTTTACATCGGGATTAAAAACCGAATCCAGCAGCGTCTGCAGGCGTTGAGTCTCCTCCTTTGAACGAGAGATCTCATCCTGGTACTCGGCAAACGCTTTTTCCACTGCCACGGATATCTCTACGGCCACTGTTGTTAATCGGTCGGAGAAAAACGCTTGCAACAACTGTAACTTGGACATTTTCTGTGGAATGACTGTCGAGGGAGATTCGTTCATGCAACACTTCCTGAGAGGAACTGCGTCTAGAACCACAGAGTAAGAGCTGGCTGTGTTTCATTGCCTGAATAGAGCAAAACATAAATTGTGCTACCGCCACCTGGTGCTTGTACTGGAGGAGCGCACGTGAACCAACCCAACTCTGTGCTCAAACATCATTTAAACAAATAGAGTTCAGTCTGAGTTGCCATGTCCGAGGTTTTCCTGGTTTGGGCTACAATTATGGACATTTTCGGGAATTTGAATCTGGATTGGCTATCCCCGGCCTCAGATCAATTGAAGAGTATATGTATTGATATTAATCTGACTCAATTGATCTCAAAACCCACACAGCTAAATGTGAAAAACCCTGTTAACTATTAATTGATTGATTTCATTCTTACAAATAACCCCCACAAATATTTGCCTAGTAGAGTATTTGTATATGATCTCAGTTATCTTTGTCCCATAGTATTTATTAGTATACCAAACAGATGAAAATACGAATCCTTGTTTAATTAAGAAGATAAATTGCAAAACATTTTCTAATCAAGTTCTTTTTAATGACACGTTCTACCCTGATTGAGCCGCCGTCCCCTGTATTCCTGACCTTGAGTTGGCTCTAGAACATGTGTCCTCCATATTTACTCCTCTGGCAGATGAACACATCTCTTTTAAACAATTCAGAGTCAAAGATTGATCGAACCCTTGGTTTTCTTCTGAATTATCTTGAGTTTATTCCGAAGAGAAATAATGCCTGGGCTAAAGCAAGAAGAACTGACTGTGGTGGACTGGCAATCTTTCAGACAATTGAGAAACTGATGTACTATCTTGATGAAGACTAAATCAACCGACAGCTTTTCAAGCTCTATCTCAACATTTTAGAAAACAGTAAATCCACTGAAGCGTACAAATTCCTCTTCTTTCCTGCCTATGAATGCAGGTATTACGAAGTATATGTTGTTCTCTAGAGCGCATAAAAATAAGTCTGATTTAAGCATATGTACTTTGGATGGTGTCCACATTGATTGTGTCCGTGCTTACAAATATATGGGCATCTGGATAGATGAAAAGCTGTCTTTTAAAAAGCATATTGATGAGTTCGTTAATAAACTGAGTATAAAAATGTGCTTCTTCTATAGAAATATAGGTCTTGCCTCTCGCTAAATAGTAGAAAGCAGATTATTCAGTTAACGTTCCTATCGGCCTAGATTATGGCGACATCATCTATATGAATGCGGCTGCCAATTCATTAAAGCCGTTAGATTTGATGTATTATTTGAACGTTATTTTACCAGGTAAATTGACTGAGAACACGTTCTCATTTACGGCAACGACCTGGGGAATAGTTACAGTGGAGAGGAGGGGGATTAATGAGCCAATTGTAAACTGGGGATGATTAGGTGACCGTGATGGTATGAGGGACAGCTTGGGAATTTAGCCAGGACACCGGGGTTAACACCCCTACTCTTATGATAAGTGCCATGGGATCTTTCATGACCTCAGAGAGTCAGGACACCTGTTTAACATCCCATCCAAAAGACAGCACCCTACACAGGGCAATATCCCCAATCACTGCCCTGGGGCATTGGGATATTTTTTAGACCAGATGAAAGAGTGCTTCCTGCTGGCCCTCCAACAGCATGTGGTCTCCCATCCAGGGACTGACCAGGACCAACCCTGCTCAGCTTCAGAAGCAAGCCAGCAGTGGGATGCAGGGTGGGATGCTGCTAGATGCAGTTTATCATAGCACAATGCGCTTTATTATGGGTGATGATTTTAGTACTCATCACTACATTCTCTACCAGAAGGTTGGTTGGCCCTATGATGTCACGTAGGTTGATACATTGCTATGTTTTCATTTATAAAGCCCTTTTATTTTTAAAAAGTCCCACTGTAGCTAACATCTTTACCATTCGGCCATCAGATTTGCCACCAATGCTCCATATAGGACACATCACTGCACTCTATACTCCTCTGTAAACTGGTCATCTCTGTATACCCGTCGCAAGACCCACTGGTTGATGCTTATTTATAAAACCCTCTTAGGCCTCACTCCCCCCTATCTGAGATACCTACTGCAGCCCTCATCCTCCACATACAACACCCGTTCTACCAGCCACATTCTGTTAAAAGTCCCCAAAGCACACACATCCCTGGGTCGCTCCTCTTCAGTTCGCTGCAGCTAGTGACTGGAACGAGCTGCAAAAAAAAACACTCAAAAGACGCAATCATGGACCCTCTTACTGACAGTTTAGGCTGCTTCGCCTGATGTATTGTTGTCTCTACCTTCTTGCCCTTTGTGCTGTTGTCTTTGCCCAATAATGTTTGTACCATGTTGTGCTGCTACCATGTTGTTTTGCTACCGTGTTGTTGTCATGTTGTGTTGCTACTATTTGGTGTTGTCATGTGTTGCTACCATGCTGTGTTGTCGTCTCGGTCTCTTTATGTAGTGTTGTGTTGCTACCATGCTGTGTTGTCGTCTCAGTCTCTTTATGTAGTGTTGTGTCTTGTCGTGATGTGTGTTTTGTCCTGCTGCCATGTTGTGTTGCTACCATGCTGTGTTGTCGTCTCGGTCTCTTTATGTAGTGTTGTGTTGCTACCATGCTGTGTTGTCGTCTCAGTCTCTTTATGTAGTGTTGTGTCTTGTCGTGATGTGTGTTTTGTCCTGCTACCATGTTGTGTTGCTACCATGCTGTGTTGTCGTCTCAGTCTCTTTATGTAGTGTTGTGTCTTGTCGTGATGTGTGTTTTGTCCTGCTACCATGTTGTGTTGCTACCATGCTGTGTTGTCGTCTCGGTCTCTTTATGTAGTGTTGTGTCTTGTCGTGATGTGTGTTTTGTCCTGCTACCATGTTGTGTTGCTACCATGCTGTGTTGTCGTCTCAGTCTCTTTATGTAGTGTTGTGTCTTGTCGTGATGTGTGTTTTGTCCTATATTTTTATAGTATTTTTAATCTCAGCCCCTGTCCCCGCAGGAGGCCTTTTGCCTTTTGGTAGGCTATCATTAAATCATAATTATATCATATATTATATGATACACTAATCATGTAAATAATAATTTGTTCTTAACTGACTTGCCAAGTTAAATATAGGTTAAATTTAAACTTGTGTAACCTAACTGGGTCTGGCAAACAGGTTTCTTAAGTTATTGTTGTAGCCTTGTGTTATTATGCACTACTGCATTTACCGATCAGTTATTAGAACCCATTCGATTAATGGTAACAGTCAGTCAGATTAGGCTACAGGTAAAAAAACTACAAAAACACTGGCAGTTGTTGACAGGAATATTCAGTTCACATACATATTATTAATATTTCATTCAGTGATTGAAATTACGACCCTTTCCTCAGTAGCCTATTCCAGCAGCCTATTGGGAAACAAGCACTTCTTACCTCAAAATCGTCTTGATATTCACGTTGAATAAATTAGTTGGTCCATTTGAACTAAACAAACTGCTACATCATTCAGTTTACATCTTGTTGACATCTTGCTTTGGCTACTGTAGGCTATCTGAAATGAGATGTAGTCCTATCAGGGGCTATAGGCTACCTGCAACTAGCTAAGCAAACCATGGCAAAACTGAATTACAATCATAAACCCAGATTTTTGTCTGTAGCCTCTACCTATTGAAATGACAAGTCAATCTCACAAATGGGCCAGTTATAACTGTGTGTAGTCTTAACATCTCAAATAAAATAACATTTGGTCACATATACTTGTTTAGCAGATGCTCTTGTGGCTGTAGTGAAATGCTTGTGCTTCTAGTTCCAACAGTGCAGCAATATCTAACAAGTAATATGTAACAATTTCACAACAAATACATAATACACACAAATCTAAGTAAAGGAATGGAAGTAAGTATATATGAATATATGGACGAGCAATGTCAGAGCGGCACAGACAAATATACAGTAGATAGTATAGAATACAGTATATATATATATGAGATAAGTAATGCAAGATATGTAAACATTACTAAAGTGACATTATTAAACTGACTAGTGTCCCATTTATTATTTTATTTATTTAACCTTTATTTAACCAGGTAGGCTAGTTGAGAACAAGTTCTCATTTGCAACTGCGACCTGGCCAACATAAAGCAAAGCAGTTGTCATGACTTCCGCCGAAGTCGGCTCCTCTCCTTGTTCGGGTGGCGGAAGTCGACGTCACCGGCTTTCTAGCCATCGCCGCTCCAATTTTCATTTATCCATTTGTTTTGTCTTGTTCCCTGCACACCTGCTTTTCATTCCCCAATCAATCTACATGTATTTATTCCTCTGTTCCCCATCATGTCTTTGTGAAAGATTGTTTGTGTTACGTGTATTTTGTTATGTGGTTTTGTTACGTGACAGAAATCTGTCTATGTTCCATGTTTTGGGCATGATGTAGTGCTTTTTGGGTATATTTTACCTGCTGGTCATCCGTGGACGTCCTGAGGGGGCTCTGTCGGTTCCATCTCCCAGCACTTCCGCTCCGGTGCCCATGGAGTCTCGTCATCGTATCCTGTATAACTGTCTCCTCTCAATGTAGCCGTCTCTGACTGTGCTTATCTGTCCATAACACTTTTTAATGACCACGTTGCAGATGGAGTTTGGGGAATGCTGCATCTCTAGAACTGTGGTCCCAGGACAGAAGCAGTGGATGGGCCCACCTGACCATTCAAATTCAGGCGCTGACATACAGTGCCTTGCGAAAGTATTCGACCCCCTTGAACTTTGCGACCTTTTGCCACATTTCAGGCTTCAAACATAAAGATATAAAACTGTATTTTTTTGTGAAGAATCAACAACAAGTGGGACACAATCATAAAGTGGAACGACATTTATTGGATATTTCAAACTTTTTTAACAAATCAAAACTGAAAAATTGGGCGTGCAAAATTATTCAGCCCCCTTAAGTTAATACTTTGTAGCGCCACCTTTTGCTGCGATTACAGCTGTAAGTCGCTTGGGGTATGTCTCTATCAGTTTTGCACATCGAGAGACTGACATTTTTTCCCATTCCTCCTTGCAAAACAGCTCGAGCTCAGTGAGGTTGGATGGAGAGCATTTGTGAACAGCAGTTTTCAGTTCTTTCCACAGATTCTCGATTGGATTCAGGTCTGGACTTTGACTTGGCCATTCTAACACCTGGATATGTTTATTTTTGAACCATTCCATTGTAGATTTTGCTTTATGTTTTGGATCATTGTCTTGTTGGAAGACAAATCTCCGTCCCAGTCTCAGGTCTTTTGCAGACTCCATCAGGTTTTCTTCCAGAATGGTGCTGTATTTGGCTCCATCCATCTTCCCATCAATTTTAACCATCTTCCCTGTCCCTGCTGAAGAAAAGCAGGCCCAAACCATGATGCTGCCACCACCATGTTTGACAGTGGGGATGGTGTGTTCAGGGTGATGAGCTGTGTTGCTTTTACGCCAAACATAATGTTTTGCATTGTTGCCAAAAAGTTCAATTTTGGTTTCATCTGACCAGAGCACCTTCTTCCACATGTTTGGTGTGTCTCCCAGGTGGCTTGCGGCAAACTTTAAACGACACTTTTTATGGATATCTTTAAGAAATGGCTTTCTTCTTGCCACTCTTCCATAAAGGCCAGATTTGTGCAATATACGACTGATTGTTGTCCTATGGACAGAGTCTCCCACCTCAGCTGTAGATCTCTGCAGTTCATCCAGGAGTGATCATGGGCCTCTTGGCTGCATCTCTGATCAGTCTTCTCCTTGTATGAGCTGAAAGTTTAGAGGGACGGCCAGGTCTTGGTAGATTTGCAGTGGTCTGATACTCCTTCCATTTCAATATTATCGCTTGCACAGTGCTCCTTGGGATGTTTAAAGCTTGGGAAATCTTTTTGTATCCAAATTCAAGGGGGCCTAATACTTTCGCAAGGCACTGTATCTGTTATTGTTGCAGTTTGTTGTATGTACAGTGGGGTAAAAAAGTATTTCGTCAGCCACCAATTGTGCAAGTTCTCCCACTTAAAAAGATGAGAGAGGCCTGTAATTTTCATCATAGGTACACTTCAACTATGACAGACAAAATGAGAAAAAAAATCCAGAAAATCACATTGTAGGATTTGTAATGAATTTATTTGCAAATTATGGTGGAAAATAAGTATTTGGTCAATAACAAAAGTTTATCTCAATACTTTGTTATATACCCTTTGTTGGCAATGACAGAGGTCAAACGTTTTCTGTAAGTCTTCACAAGGTTTTCACACACTGTTGCTGGAAATTGCAGCTTGTGGAAAATTTACTGCTGACAAATTTGACATTTCTATTTTTCTTTTATGCTGGAACATGTTCTGTTTTTGGATAATAAAGTATACTTTGAATATCATATTTATGGATTATCATTGCTTATAGAAAAAAACGATATTCAATATTTGTTTTCCCACTGTAGTCCCTATAATGGCCACATGGGGTCATCATTGTGCTAACTTGAGTTCAAAGAAGTGTGTGTGTGTGTGTGTGTGTGTGTGTGTGTGTGTGTGTGTGTGTGTGTGTGTGTGTGTGTGTGTGTGTGTGTGTGTGTGTGTGTGTGTGTGTGTGTGTGTGTGTGTGTGTGTGAAAACAGCAGGTTAGAATAAGAGCTAGACAGAGAGTGAAGAAACACACATTACCACCAACATCAACACAACTAGAAAATCAACTGCTTCTCGTGATTTACTCCTTATAATTCACCTATGAGTGAATCTGTGTACATATTGTTTAGTTTCAGGCCTTGTGTATCTTATTGTCTCTTCTGTAAAGCATTTTGCTACACCCACAGTAACGTGTATGCGACCAATACAATTTGATTTGATCCCTTTGCCAGTCCAACTGACACACAGTGACTAAGGAAAGAGTTATTCAATACAAACATGAAGAGGGATGTGTGTGTTACCGCCATAAAACATGAAGAGGGATGTGTGTTACCGCCATAAAACATGAAGAGGGATGTGTGTTACCGCCATAAAACATGAAGAGGGATGTGTGTTACCGTCATAAACATGAAGAGGGATGTGTGTTACCGCCATAAAACATGAAGAGGGATGTGTGTTACCGCCATAAAACATGAAGAGGGATGTGTGTTACCGTCATAAAACATGAAGAGGGATGTGTGTTACCGCCATAAACATGAAGAGGGATGTGTGTTACCGTCATAAAACATGAAGAGGGATGTGTGTTACCGCCATAAAACATGAAGAGGGATGTGTGTTACCGCCATAAAACATGAAGAGGGATGTGTGTTACCGCCATAAAACATGAAGAGGGATGTGTGTTACCGTCATAAAACATGAAGAGGGATGTGTGTTACCGTCATAAAACATGAAGAGGGATGTGTGTTACCGCCATAAAACATGAAGAGGGATGTGTGTTACCGTCATAAAACATGAAGAGGGATGTGTGTTACCGTCATAAAACATGAAGAGGGATGTGTGTTACCGTCATAAAACATGAAGAGGGATGTGTGTTACCGTCATAAAACTACAGTGGTGGAAAAACTACTGAATTGTCATACTTGAGTAAAAGTAAAGATACCTTCGTAGAAAATGGCTAAAGTAACCAGTACAATACTACTTGAGTAAGAGTAAATGCTATACATAAAATTCCTGATATTAAGCAAACCAGACACCATGATTTATTACGATTATCTTTTTTTACAGACAGATAAGGGCACGCTCCCACACTCACATAATTTACAAACTCAGTATCTGTGTTTAGTGAGTCCGCCAGGTCAAAGGCAGTAGGGATGATTGATAGGTGCATATACAGACCATATTGCTGTCCTGCCTGACGCATTCTAAATGTAACAAGTATTTTTGGGTGTCAGGGAAAATGTATGGGAGTAAAAAGTACATTATTTACTTTAGGAATGTAGTGAACTAAAAGTATAAGTTGTCAAAAATATAAATAGTAAAGTAAAGAACTGACACAGAAAAAAACGACTTAAGTAGTACTCAAAAGTATTTTTACTTATGGGGGGGGGGGGGGTCAGCATGATGACAAGTGACAGGAATTTTATATAAAAATGTTCATAAGTTTTCATAAGCCTAGGAACATAAAATAATGGCCTGCTGTTCCTTTCCACACATTACATTTTTGCATGTGTGCACCCGTATGAACATACAGTACCTTCAGGAAGTATTCACACCCCTTGACCTTTTCCACATTTTGTTGTGTAACAAAGTGGGATTAAAATGGATTAAATTGTCATTTTTTTGTCAACGATCTACACAAAATATATAATATATACGATGTACACAACATATATAATATATAAGATCTACACAAATCTAACATTTGTAAAAAAAATAAAAATAAAAATATATATATATAAAAATTAAACACTAATATCTCGATTACATAAGTATTCAACCACCTGAATCAATACATGTCAGAATCCCCTTTGGCAGCGATTACAACTCTGAGTCTATAAGAGCTTTTCACACCTGGATTGTACAATATTTGCTAATTATTTTATAAATAATTCTTCAAACTCTGTCAAGTTGGTTGTTGATCATTGCTGGACAGCCATTTTCAAGTCTTGCCATAGATGTTCACGCAGATTGAAGTCAAAACTGTAACTCGGCCACTCAGGAGTATTGATGTCGTCTTGGTTATCAACACCAGTAAGAAACTCCAGTAAGAAACTCCAGTACAAAACTCCAGTAAGAATCTCCAGTAAGAAACTCCAGTAAGAAACTCCAGTAAGAAACTCCAGTAGGAAACTCCAGTGCCTCAGATAGTATTCATACCCCTTGACATTTTACACATTTTGTTGTGTTACAGCCTGAATTTAACATGTATAAAATGTAGATTTTTTTGTCACTGGTCTACACAAAATACCCAATAATGTCAAAGTGAAATGATGTTTTTATTTTTACAAATTAATAAAAAATGTAAAGCTGAAATTTCTTCAGTCAATAAGTATTCAACCCCTTTGTTATGGCGAGCCTAAATAAATTAATGAGTATTACTATGATTTTTTGTAATAACCACCTCATCTAACAACCCAACAATTATCTGTAAGGTCCCTCAGTCAAGCAGTGCATTTCAAACACAGATTCAACCACATGGTGCATGGTGAAGTTATTAATTACACTTTGTAGTGACTGGGTGTATTGATACACCATCCAAAGATATAGGCGTCCTTCCTAACTCAGTTGCCGGTGAGGAAGGAAACTGCTCAGGGATTTCACCATGATGCAAATGGGGATTTAAAAAAAGTTACAGAGTTAAATGGCTGTGATAGGAGAAAACTGAGGATGGATCAACAATATTGTAGTTACGCCACAATATTAACCTAATTGACAGAGTGAAAAGAAGGAAGTCCGTACAGAATAAAAGATATTCCAAAACATGTATCCTGTTTGCAAAAAGGCACTAACGTAATACTGCAAAAAATGTGGCAAAGAAATGAACTTCATGTCTTGAATACAAACTTATCTTTGGGGCAAATCCTATACAACAGATTACTGAGTACCACTGTCCATATTTCCAAGCATAATGGTAGCTGCATCATGTTATGGGTAGCCTGTGCCCGACCCACGATGCAGAAATGGGATTGTTTTGAACACCTGTGCCATCTCCTCTGGTATCTTATTTTCTTTCCCCAGAAATGCCCAGTATTGGCTATGGGGAAATAACTCACTGTCACTTCAGCAGAAATGTCATTGGGACCCCATACCAGGACATATTACAGTTTAGGGGGACGGATGGACTGGTGTTAATCTAAGCAGCACAATGCTTTAACAGTGCAGCTCCCACAGACTCTCTGGAGACGCTGGGAGATATGAAAGTGAGAAGGCCTTATGCTAATGAAACGTTTCCGTGGCGTTTGGTTCCCGGTGATGCATGGGACTGACTGGATATTGTGGCTCTATCTAGGTGCTGTTAGGATGCTATGCTGGATGTGATACAGAACAGAGGACCCTATGCTTATATCGATGTCTACTGTCTGTGTGTCTGTATGAGATTGGGGGCCCGTATATTCTCATTACCAATAGAGTTAGATGAACTGAGCAGATACACAGTCTATTAATCCTCCATACAAAAATAAAAAATCAATTTGTTTTAAATGGTAATTAAACACTGAAGGATCCTATGATATCTGGACCCCAAGCTCACTCTAGCCCACCACTCTGATATCTGGACCCCCACCTCTCACTCTAGCCCACCACTCTGATATCTGGACCCCCACCTCTCACTCTAGCCCACCACTCTGATATCTGGACCCCCACCTCACTCTAGCCCACCACTCTGATATCTGGACCCCAAGCTCACTCTAGCCCACCACTCTGATATCTGGACCCCCACCTCTCACTCTAGCCCACCACTCTGATATCTGGACCCCCACCTCTCACTCTAGCCCACCACTCTGATATCTGGACCCCCACCTCACTCTAGCCCACCACTCTGATATCTGGACCCCAACCTCACTCTAGCCCACCACTCTGATATCTGGACCCCCACCACTCACTCTAGCACAACACTCTGATATCTGGACCCCCACCTCACTCTAGCCCACCACTCTGATATCTGGACCCCCACCTCACTCTAGCCCACCACTCTGATATCTGGACCCCCACCTCAATCTAGCCCACCACTCTGATATCAGGACCCCACCTCACTCTAGCCCACCACTCTGATATCTGGACCCCCACCTCAATCTAGCCCACCACTCTGATATCAGGACCCCACCTCACTCTAACCCACCACTCTGATATCAGGACCCCCACCTCACTCTAGCTCACCACTCTGATATCTGAACCCCCACCTCACTCTAGCCCACCACTCTGATATCTGGACCCCACCTCACTCTAGCCCACCACTCTGATATCTGGACCCCACCTCACTCTAGCCCACCACTCTGATATCTGAACCCCCACCTCACTCTAGCCCACCACTCTGATATCTGAACCCCCACCTCACTCTAGCCCACCACTCTGATATCTGAACCCCCACCTCACTTTAGCCCACCACGCTGATATCTGGACCCCCACCTCACTCTAGCCCAACACTCTATGATATCTGGACCCCCACCTCACTCTAGCCCACCACACTGATATCTGGACCCCCACCTCACTCTGGTCCACCACTCTGATATCTGGACCCCAACCTCACTCTGGTCCACCACTCTGATATCTGGACCCCCACCTCACTCTAGCCCACCACTCTGATATCTGGACCCCACCTCACTCTAGCCCACCACTCTGATATCTGAACCCCCACCTCACTCTAGCCCACCACTCTGATATCTGGACCACCATCTCACTCTAGCCCACCACTCTGATATCTGGACCCCCACCTCACTCTGGTCCACCACTCTGATATCTGGACCCCCACCTCACTCTGGTCCACCACTCTGATATCTGGACCCCAACCTCACTCTGGTCCACCACTCTGATATCTGGACCCCCAGCTCACTCTGGTCCACCACTCTGATATCTGGACCCCAACCTCACTCTGGTCCACCACTCTGATATCTGGACCCCCACCTCACTCTGGTCCACCACTCTGATATCTGGACCCCAACCTCACTCTGGTCCACCACTCTGATATCTGGACCCCCACCTCACTCTGGTCCACCACTCTGATATCTGGACCCCAACCTCACTCTGGTCCACCACTCTGATATCTGGACCCCACCTCACTCTAGCCCACCACTCTGATATCTGGACCCCCACTTCACTCTGGTCCACCACTCTGATATCTGGACCCCCACCTCACTCTGGTCCACCACTCTGATATCTGGACCCCACCTCACTCTGGTCCACCACTCTGATATCTGGACCCCCACCTCACTCTAGCCCACCACTCTGATATATGGACCCCCACCTCACTCTGGTCCACCACTCTGATATCTGGACCCCCACCTCACTCTGGTCCACCACTCTGATATCCGGACCCCCACCTCACTCTAGCCCACCACTCTGATATCTGGACCCCCACCTCACTCTGGTCCACCACTCTGATATCTGGACCCCCACCTCACTCTGGTCCACCACTCTGATATCTGGACCCCCACCTCACTCTAGCCCACCACTCTGATATCTGAACCCCCACCTCACTCTGGTCCACCACTCTGATATCTGGACCCCCACCTCACTCTGGTCCACCACTCTGATATCTGGACCC
This sequence comes from Oncorhynchus kisutch, assembly GCF_002021735.2. NCBI lineage: Eukaryota > Metazoa > Chordata > Actinopteri > Salmoniformes > Salmonidae > Oncorhynchus > Oncorhynchus kisutch. Next base: position 44,795 of record NW_022263407.1, on the reverse strand, counting down.
CCACCTCACTCTGGTCCACCACTCTGATATCTGGACCCCCACCTCACTCTGGTCCACCACTCTGATATCTGGACCGCCACCTCACTCTGGTCCACCACTCTGATATCTGGACCCCCACCTCACTCTAGCCCAACACTCCTTGTGGAAATGAGAGCGGGAGCACAACAAAACCAAAACACGATTGTGGAATTCCCCTTCCCCTCCCCTCTGGGAATTCAATGACAGGGTCACGGTCTGCATTTGAACTCAAGGACCAAAGACATCCAGGGTCGAATGTCAGGCGTGAACACTACAGACTGGGGAGATGAGGTCAGGGGTTGCAGACAAACACCCTGCTTGACCTCTTCAGCGCTCTGAACGGCAGAGTAGGAGTATGTTTTCTCTGTATTGATTAAAAACAGGATCATGATTTGGTTGCCCTCTATAATAGCCTGTCAGTTAGAAGGTTAGTTTGTTCTGGTCAGTTACTGTAGTCTGTCAGTTATCCTGCAGTTATACCTGTCCAGAAATGTAATCGATAACATAACTTTTGGATTACCCAAACTCAGTAACGTAATCGGATTACATTCAGTTACTCTTAGATTACTTTCCCCTTAAGAGGCATTAGAAGAAGACAAACATGTATGTTACCAACTGAAAGACATCTATTGCAGAATAAATCAATGTTAAAGTTTACATAGCTGGCCTTATATGGATGTTAAATTTTACTTTATGAGTTATTTAGGCTTCTTCTAACCCATCACGTTCTACTACATATAATAATACAATTCAATTATATCTTTACATTAAAAACCAAAGTCCATCAGAATTCCAGTCATTCCAATAAATGTTATACTTGATCTTCAAGAAAAGGACTTGGAAATATGGAGGTGTAGTTTAGCCAAATTGTTTAACCTGAGCGTGACCCCAAAACTAAGGACTTATTAGCCAGTTGTCCTCTGTTGATTATGATTTTGTTGTCATGGAGGACTGATTGGGCTCATTGATTCCTGTTGAAAAATAAATGCTGCGTTCATGGAATGGCATGCTTTGCCAAGAGTGTGCAAAGCTGTCATCAAGGCAAAAGGTGGCTACAATGATTGATAGGCAGCTTAAACCTCTTGAATTCAATCATTATTGGGTTCAAATCCACATTTAGGTTTGTGAACAGCCATGCACAACAACCCCAATCCATAAGGCGCAAGTAGCTGAATGAGAGAGCAGCAGTGCTGTTTTGAATATCATTGAGAAAACAGAGAAGTGTCTAATATTTTTTTTCTCTCGCAAACATCCTTTCTGAATTTAAAAGTAATCCTTGAAGTAATCATCTAGTTTTTCAAAAGTATCGGTAATCTGATTACAATATTTTTGCTGGTAACGTAACGGATTACAGTTACCATTTCTTTTGTAATCCCTTACATGTAATGGATTACCTGTCTGTCAGTTAGAAGGTTAGTCTGTTCTGGTCAGTTACTATATTCATGTCACACAAAGCCTTATTCAGACCATATAGATGATCCAACAGGGATAATAGAACACTCCTAATCATCTGCCCTCTGACCCCTGAAAAGGATTCTGGTTTTACAACCTGCACCCTGACTTTATTCTCAATTAGTTTAAGTGCCATACCAAGGGGTTCTATCTGTTGCTCTGATTCACAGGCCCTCTGTGTGTGTACGTTGTGTGCGTGTATGGTGTGTTGTGTGCGTGTATGGTGCATTGTATGCATGTATGGTGCGTTGTGTGCGTGTATGGTGCATTGTGTGCATGTATGGTGCGTTGTGTGTGTGTATGGTGCATTGTGTGTGTGTATGCGCGTGTGAGAGAGAGAAGCTCAAGGAGGGGGAGGGATGGGCCGGGCAGGGTGTTCACTCACTCATCCCCTTGGTGCTGGCTGGACATAGGGCAGCAACAAAGGCTCCTGACTTCTGTCTCTGACCATCTTATTCAACCTCACATCAGACCTCTGTCTGTCTGTCTGTCTGTCTGTCTGTCTGTCTGTCTGTCTGTCTGTCTGTCTGTCTGTCTGTCTGTCTGTCTGTCTGTCTGTCTGTCTGTCTGTCTGTCTGTCTGTCTGTCTGTCTGTCTGTCTGTCTGTCTGTCTGTCTGTCTGTCTGTCTGTCTGTCTGTCTGTCTGTCTGTCTGTCTGTCTGTCTGTCTGTCTGTCTGTCTGTCTGTCTGTCTGTCTGTCTGTCTGTGTCTCTGTCTGTCTGTCTGTGTCTCTGTCTGTCTGTCTAACTAACTAACTTCTCCCCCTTTTGTTCTCCTCTACTTTCTCTCTCTTTCTATTCCTGGACAGGAAAAGGCACAACGCTCACTCACCATAATTTTTTGTTTTGTTTTGTTGGACACAGTCCTCAAGTTTAAAAGATTGACGTTGCAGCCATCAATGGCCTTCTTCAGATTCTGAAGGAGTGTCAATCATTTTGACCCCTACCTTTTGGAGGAAAAAACACTTATCTTTCTCTGAGCAATTATTTTTCAGATTCTGAAGAAGGCCGGAACGTCAATCCTTTAAACTTGCTTTATAAAACAATGCATTTTTTATGGTGAGCGAGTGTTGCGCCTTTTCCTGTCTAATGATGTCTACACATTTTTAGGTTGCACCTCTACTCACATTGGCTGAGCAGACTCTCCTTCTTTTCACTCTTTCTCTTCCTGCCAGCAGCACACTTCTCTGACACACACATTGTCTTACCCTGTCTCTCTCTTCATCTGGCAAAGTTCCAGTCAGCAATGTGTGTGTGTGTGTGTGTGTGTGTGTTCGCGTGCGTGTGTGTGTGTGTGTGTGTGCGTGCGTGTGTGTGTGTGTTTGCACAGTGTGGATGATAGGCTATGTGTATTTGGGCTAAGGGGATTTGCTGGGCTCTGCCCGCCAATGGCCAGGACTGTGTGACAGTTCCAGGTCCCTAAGAGGAAGAGGAGGGAGGATGGCGAGACGGACATCTAAACCAAAAGGGCAGCAGGGGTGATAATCTTACCTAATGCCCCCAATCTGCCCTTACACTCTGCTGAGGGGGAGGCTGAGTGCACTCATGAGGAGTGGGTGACCAAGAACACTTTCTAGGGTGCTAGCTAGCTAGCTGTCCACTTCCCCTCTGTGGCTCTCTGTTGAGCGGGTGTGCTAGCTGTCTGAATGAACTCATGCTAGAGGACACTTCTCAGCAGGCCATAGCTAGCAGGTCTCTCTCTATTCACACACTCAGGGCCCTAGACGATGATGGACGTCCGTGTGTAATGAGGGCCAGACAGGGACCCTTCTGATGCTGATTGATCAGAGCTGGTCCTGCTGTGGCATCCCTGTCCATGAATTATGTAATCATTCTGGTCTGTCTCTGTCTCCACTGGACATGGGGATTTAGACTGAGGACTGTTCTCAACTAAGATTAAAGAGAAATTGACTCTGCCAGCCATTCCAGAATGTTATTGCGTTCCTTTGCCCTCCCTCTTCTTTTGTGGATGTGGAATAACTGCAGGTATTTATGATATACAGTACAGTGGAGTCTGAAATGATTAACCCCTTGATAAAGATGAGCAATTTTAAGTGTTGGTTCCAGTAGTTTATATATTTTTCTAAAAGATTCAGTTAGATATGATCTCTGTAAGGTTTTGTATATCTTACCAACCATATGAGTATACCTTTCTGATTCAAATAGGATTCCCTCATCATTGCTCTGGTGACTGTATAAAATACACACTTTAAATACTCAGCCATATTTTATGCTCAAAAAAAGGAGGAAATTATATTATTTTGTCATAATATAATTGCTCAGAGAAAGAGATTATGTTTAACAAGGGTTTTTTCCTCCAAAAGGTAGGGGTCAAAATGATTGACACTCCTAAAGATTCTTATAAATAAAGTAGTCAAAAGTTTAGTATTTGGTCCCATATTCCTAGCACGCAATGACTATATCAAGCTTATAACTCTACAAACTTGTTGGATGCATTTGCAGTTCGTTATGGATGTGTTTCAGATTATTTTGTTCCCAATAGAAATGAATGGTAAGGTAAGGCAGGTAGCCTAGTGGTTAGAGGCAGGTAGCCTAGTGGTTAGAGGCAGGTAGCCTAGTGGTTAGAGACAGGTAGCCTAGTGGTTAGAGACAGGTAGCCTAGTGGTTAGAGACAGGTAGCCTAGTGGTTAGAGACAGGTAGCCTAGTGGTTAGAGGCAGGTAGCCTAGTGGTTAGAGGCAGGTAGCCTAGTGGTTAGAGACAGGTAGCCTAGTGGTTAGAGACAGGTAGCCTAGTGGTTAGAGACAGGTAGTCTAGTGGTTAGAGACAGGTAGTCTAGTGGTTAGAGACAGGTAGTCTAGTGGTTAGAGACAGGTAGCCTAGTGGTTAGAGACAGGTAGCCTAGTGGTTAGAGGCAGGTAGCCTAGTGGTTAGAGACAGGTAGCCTAGTGGTTAGAGACAGGTAGCCTAGTGGTTAGAGACAGGTAGCCTAGTGGTTAGAGGCAGGTAGTCTAGTGGTTAGAGGAAGGTAGCCTAGTGGTTAGAGGCAGGTAGCCTAGTGGTTAGAGACAGGTAGCCTAGTGGTTAGAGGCAGGTAGCCTAGTGGTTAGAGACAGGTAGCCTAGTGGTTAGAGGCAGGTAGCCTAGTGGTTAGAGACAGGTAGCCTAGTGGTTAGAGGCAGGTAGCCTAGTGGTTAGAGGCAGGTAGCCTAGTGGTTAGAGACAGGTAGCCTAGTGGTTAGAGACAGGTAGTCTAGTGGTTAGAGGCAGGTAGCGTAGTGGCTGGAGCGTTGGACTAGTAACTAGAAAGGTTGTTAGATCGAATCCCTGAGCTGACAAGGTAGAAATCTGTCGTTCTGCCCCTGTAGTTAACAGTTAACCCACTGTTCCCCAGTAGGCCGTCATTGAAAATAAACATTTGTTCTTAAATGACTTGCCTAGTTAAATACATTTTTAAAAATGTACTGCGCAGGTGTCAACCTCATTCCACGGAGGGCTGAGTGTCTGCGGGTTTTAGCTCCTCTCTTGTACTTGATTGATGAATATAAAGTCACTAATTAGTAACGCCCCTCGCCTGGTTGTCTAGGTCTTGATTGAATGGGGAAACCAAAAACCTGCAGACATTAGGCCCCCCATGGACATTAGGCCCCCCATGGACATTAGGCCCCCCATGGATATTAGGCCCCCCATGGATATTAGGCCCCCCATGGATATTAGGCCCTCCATGGATATTAGGCCCCCCATGGATATTAGGCCCCCCATGGACATTAGGCCCCCCATGGACATTAGGCCCCCCATGGACATTAGGCCCCCCATGGACATTAGGCCCCCCATGGATATTAGGCCCCCCATGGATATTAGGCCCCCCATGGACATTAGGCCCCCCATGGACATTAGGCCCCCCATGGACATTAGGCCCCCCATGGACATTAGGCCCCCCATGGAATGAGTTTGGTACCACTGATGTACTGTGTCATTTTGGAGTCACTTATATTATAAATAAGAATAGACTATATTTCTAAACACTTCTCCAGTCATATGGATGCTACCATGATTGAGGATAATCCTGAATGAATTCAGGATTATAATTAAATAAATAATTATGAGTGTTTACGGAGGGTCAAAGATCATACCGCCAAGATACTGTACGCTAACCTATCACCATTACCACATAACGGGAGGGTAGCATGTCTTAGGGTATGATCTTTGACCCTCCGTAACTCTCTCACGATTCCTTCAGAATTATTCATAATCAAGGTAGCGTCCATATGTATGTAGAAGTGTTTGGAAATATAGTCTATTCTTATTTATAATACACAGGAAGTATTTTCTACTAAACTGCAGTATGCTGACCATCCCCGGTCAGGCATTTTGCTATTGCCCTCTGCATGTGATAGTATGGCTTGGGAGATGCAGTTTGTTGCACTGTTTGGCTGAAGGTGGTAGGTGGTAGGTGATAGGTGGCAGATGATTGGTGATAGGTGGCAGGTGATTGGTGATAGGTGGCAGGTGATTGGTGATAGGTGGTAGGTGATAGGCAGCAGGTGATTGGTGATAGGTGGCAGGTGATTGGTGATAGGTGGTAGGTGATAGGCAACAGGTGATTGGTGATAGGTGGCAGGTGATTGGTGATAGGTGGTAGGTGATAGGCAGCAGGTGATTAGTGATAGGTGGCAGATGATTGGTGATAGGCAGCAGGTGATTGGTGATAGGTGGCAGGTGATAGGTTATAGGCAGCAGGTGATTGGTGATAGGTAGCAGGTGATAGGCAGCAGGTGATTGGTGATAGACGGCAGGTGATTGGTGATAGGTGGTAGGTGATAGGCAGCATGTGATTGGTGATAGGTGGTAGGTGATAGGTGGTAGGTGATAGGTGGCAGGTGATAGGTGGTAGGTGATAGGTGGCAGGTGGCAGGTGGCAGGCAGCAGGTGATTGGTGATAGGTGGTAGGTGATAGGTGATAGGTGTCAGGTGGCAGGTGGCAGGTCATACGTGACAGTTGATAGGTGATTTGTGATTGGTGATTGTTGATAGGTGGTTGTGTCTATGTGTGTGGACGACTCTGAGGCGTTGGGTCGTAATACCTTTAAAAAGCTGGGCCGAGGAACATTGCTGCTGTGTCCTTGACAGAAGCTCGTCTTTGCCCAGCACACCGGGCGGGCAGCCATGACAGTTTATGGTGGATCGAAGAGGCACAAGTTATGTGTTGGAGGCTGTCGCATCTCTGATAAAGGAGGCAATACATACCACAGGAGTAATAGAACAGGACAAGCCAATCAATATCCAGAGAGGCCGTTTGACCCAGGCTTTAAAATGACTTGTCACACTCACTGCCCTATGCCTCTGTCGTTTCAGCCTCGGCTGAGATGGGTCTAGGGGGACGGTGGGACATAATGACGTGGACCTCTTCAGATTGGCTTACAGAGGAATAGTTACTTCAATTGGAATAGCGTGTTTTTTCCGTATCATTTTTGTTGTTGTTGAAAACGTTGTGTTTGTTTGTGTGTGTGTGTGTGTACCTGCCTAACCCTGAAGCATTAACTGAGGAGCCAGCTGAGTGGAAACAGGTGTTTCACCTGAGTAAACAGGGCTGCTGTATAAACAACCTCCTGTTTCCTTCTAGATAAAAGACAGCTGCTCAGCCAAGAGATAATATGGTACAAATACACAGATAATGTAGTATGTCCCTGTCTGTCTGTCTGTCTGTCTGTCTGTCTGTCTGTCTGTCTGTCTGTCTGTCTGTCTGTCTGTCTGTCTGTCTGTCTGTCTGTCTGTCTGTCTGTCTGTCTGTCTGTCTGTCTGTCTGTCTGTCTCTCTCTCTCTCTCTCTCTCTCTCTCTCTCTCTCTCTCTCTCTCTCTCTCTCTCTCTCTCTCTCTCTCATTCCCTCCCACTCTTTACCTGTCTACCTCTCTACCTGTCTACCTGTCTATGTCTCTCCCTGTCTACACCTCTACCTGTCTACCTCTCTACCTGTCTACCTCTCTATCTGCCTACCTGTCTACCTCTCTACCTGTCTACGTCTCTACCTGTCTATGTCTCTACCTGCCTACCTGTCTACCTCTCTACCTGTCTATGTCTCTCCCTGTCTACATCTCTACCTGTCTACCTCTCTACCTGTCTACCTCTCTATCTGCCTACCTGTCTACCTCTCTACCTGTCTACGTCTCTACCTGTCTACGTCTCTACCTGTCTACCTGTCTACTTCTCTACCTGTCTACGTCTCTACCTGTCTACCTCTCTACCTGTCTACGTCTCTACCTGTCTACGTCTCTACCTGTCTACCTGTCTACCTCTCTACCTGTCTACCTCTCTACCTGTCTACCTCTCTACCTGTCTACGTCTCTACCTGTCTACCTCTCTACCTGTCTACGTCTCTACTGTTTACCTGTCTACGTCTCTACCTGTCTACGTCTCTACCTGTCTACGTCTCTACCTGTCTACATCTCTACCTGTCTACGTCTCTACCTGTCTACGTCTCTACCTGTCTACGTCTCTACCTGTCTACGTCTCTACTGTTTACCTGTCTACATCTATACCTCTCTACCTCTCTACCTGTCTACGTCTCTACTGTTTACCTGTCTACGTCTATACCTCTCTACCTGTCTACCTCTCTACCTCTCTACCTGTCTACGTCTCTACTGTTTACCTGTCTACCTCTCTACCTGTCTACCTCTCTACCTGTCTACGTCTCTACCTGTCTACGTCTCTACCTGTCTACCTGTCTACGTCTCTACCTGTCTACGTCTCTACTGTTTACCTGTCTACGTCTCTACCTGTCTACCTCTCTACCTGTCTACGTCTCTACCTGTCTACGTCTCTACTGTTTACCTGTCTACGTCTCTACCTGTCTACGTCTCTACCTGTCTACGTCTCTACTGTTTACCTGTCTACCTCTCTACCTGTCTACGTCTCTACCTGTCTACGTCTCTACTGTTTACCTGTCTACGTCTCTACCTGTCTACGTCTCTACCTGTCTACGTCTCTACCTGTCTACCTCTCTACCTGTCTACGTCGCTACCTGTCTACCTCTCTACCTGTCTACGTCTCTACCTGTCTACCTCTCTACCTGTCAACCTGTCTACCTCTCTACCTGTCTACGTCTCTACCTGTCTACCTCTCTACCTGTCTACCTCTCTACCTGTCTCCATCTCTACCTGTCTACGTCTCTACCTGTCTACCTGTCTACGTCTCTACCTGTCTACCTCTCTACCTGTCTACGTCTCTACCTGTCTACGTCTCTACCTGTCTACCTCTCTACCTGTCTACGTCTCTACCTCTCTACCTGTCTACCTGTTTACCTCTCTACCTGTCTACCTCTCTATGTGTGTCTTTTCCTGTCCTTTCCTGTCCCATCCTGTCATGTCCCAATACAACCTGTCCTGGGATTACCCGACTCCCTGGGATTAAACTACGATCCCCATAGTGACGTTTCTGGGTGGGGTGTATGTATTTGGAAGGAGGGGTATGTGTGTGCACATGCAAGGCTTGTGGTTGTAGAAGGGAGGGTGTGTGTGGAAGGGGGTCTGTAGGGTGTCCAACTGTGCGTGTGTCAAGGGTGGGAGGGAGTGTTGGGAGAGAGGGTCGATAAGAGGTTGCATGGGGACAGACAGACAGATGGAGTGCAGTGTGTGTGTGTGTGGGTGTGTGTGTGTGTGTGTTTGGGGGGGTTCGTTAGTGGTACTAAGAGGTTGCTTGAGGACAGACATAAATCTGGAAGCTATCTGCTGTACCTCACTGAGCTAAAACCAGACTGTGGTATAAAGTCGTTAAGTCTGCTATGCATTACTTACTGAAGGGAGGTTGAGGGGATTACATGGCCAACTGTAGTGGTTCTGTGGATGGTGCTGCCTGCTTCCCTGTCTCTCTGGTTGGTGACAATGACATGAACATGTATTTGGGTTGACATCCATGCAAGCATTATTCTCCACCCAACATTACACGTGGCGTTTCCATTGTTTGGTTGAACTCTGATCTATTGATTGAATCCACAGTAGATGACCTGCAGATAACCTCAGAACACATACTGTATTCTACCCTCCACTGCTAAATAAACACAAAATCATAGCAACCTTTTCACAACACTTCATCCTGTCCTTTACACAACCTCCAGTACATATCCACATACAATGTGAAGTGCTTTGAAATCTAGAGCAAAACACAACAATATACATTGTATACTACTACTACCACCACTACTACTACTACTACTACCACCACTACCACTACCACTACTACTACTACTACTACGACCACTACTAACACTACCACTACCACCACTACTACTACTACTACTACTACCACTACCACTACTACCACCACTACTACTACTACCACTACGACCACTACTAACACTACCACTACTACCACTACTACTACTACTACGACCACTACTAACACTACCACTACTACCACCACTACTACTACTACTACTACCACTACCACTACTACTACTACTACTACGACCACTACTAACACTACCACTACTACCACCACTACTACTACTACCACCACTACTACTACTACTACTACCACTACCACTGCTACTACTACTACTACGACCACTACTAACACTACCACTACTACCACCACTACTACTACTACTACTACCACTACCACTACTACCACCACTACTACCACTACTACTACTACTACCACTACTACCACTATTACTACCACCACTACCACTACTACCACTACTACTACCACTACTACCACTACCACTACTACCACCACTACTACCACCACTACCACTAACACTAACACTACCACCACTACCACTACTACTACCACCACTACTACTACTACTACCACCACTACCACTACCACTACCACTACTACCACTACCACTACTACTATCACCATTACCACTACTACTACCACCACTACCACCACCACTACCACTACTACTACTACCACTACTACTACTACTACCACTACTACCACTACTACTACCACTACTACCACTGCTACTACCACTACTACCACCACCACTACTACTACTACCACTACTACCACCACTACCACTACTGCTACCACCACTACTACTACAAATACCACTACTACCACTACTACCACTACCACTACTACCACTACTACTACTACTACCACTACTACCACTACTACCACCACCACTACCACTGCTACTACCACCACTACCACTACTACTGCCACCACTACTACTACCACCACTACTACTACTACTATCACCACTACCACTACTACTACCACCACTACTACTACTACAACCACTACTACTACCACCACTACCACCACCACTACTATTACTACCACCACTACTACTACCCACCACTACCACTACTACTACCAATACTACTACTACTACTACTACCACCACTATTACTACTACCACTACTACCACTATTACTACTACCACTACTACTACCACCACTACCGCTACTACTACCAATACTACTACTACTACCACTATTACTACTACCACTATTACTACTACCACTACTACTACTACTACTACTACTACTACTACTACTGCTACTACTGCTACTACTACTACTACCACCACTACCACTACTACTACCAATAGTACTACTACAACTACCACTACTACCACTACTACCACTACTACTACTACTACCCCTACTACTACTACTACTACTACCACTACAACTACCACTACTACTACTACTACTACTACTACTACAACTACTTTTCTACCACTACTACCACCACTACTAGTACTACTACCACTACTACTACTACCACTACTGCTACTACTACTACTACCAGGGTTGGGTAGGTTACTTTCGAAATTTAATTTGTTACAGTTACAGAATTGTAATGAGTAACGTAATCGGATTACATTCAGTTACTTTTAGATTACTTTCCCCTTAAGAGGCATTAGAAGAAGACAAAAATGTACGTTACCAATTGAATGCCATCTATTGCAGGATAAATCAATGTTAAAGTTTACATAGCTGGCCTTATATGGATGTAAAATGTTACTTTATGGGTTGGTTATTTAGGCTTCTTCTAACCCATCACTTTCTACTGCGTATAATAATAAGATAAAATGATGTCTTTATTAAAAACTAAAGTCGAGCAGAATTCCAGTCATTCCAATAAATCTTATACCCCTTGATCTTTAAGAAAATGCTAATTGTTTTACCTGAGCATGACCCCAAAACTAAGGACTTATTAGCCAGCCCTACTCTGTTGTTTGGAGGACTGATTGGGCTCATTGTTTCCAGTTGGAAAAGAAATGCTGTGCTCATGGAATGGCATGCTTTGAGCACTACTGAAAAGTGCTATTTACATGTGGAAAATGAATGCCATATGCTGCGTTTGCTATAGGCCTATTGTTTACCTTTTTGTTGGTGACACTTTGATATCTTGGTAATATGCAGCTGTTTCAATGGTAAATCCACAGATGAATCAATAACAAAAGAACTTTGAAGGTTTCTTCAAGTGCAGTCGCAAAACCACCCGCCTGTGTTTGGTAAAAAGCTGAGGGATGGGCCTGGAGAAGTATAACCACTCTTAGATTAATAGGCAGAGCAATGGAGGCAAGGACTGACCATCCATGAAATCAAACATATTGTTTCAACCATGTTATGAGGCTATGCAGTGTTTGTTTACATTTATCATGTTTATAAACATTGGAGAAAAACAAGTTTATATTTTGGGTTCTCATGGATTGTGACAGTTGAACTAAGCTGATGAGGCATTTAGAAGTTATATTCTTCAAGAATCAATTGATATACAGTACCAGGCAAAAGTTTGGACACACCTTCTCATTCAAGGTTTTTTATTTATTTTTTACTATTTTCTACATTGTAGAATAATAGTGAAGACATCAAAACTATGAAATAACACATATGGAATCATGT
>NW_022263407.1:22500-25000 GCF_002021735.2 Oncorhynchus kisutch | reverse complement strand
GGCCAGAGTCAATCCCCATTACTGCTTAGCACTATTGAGCAGCTGCTTACTTCAATAAAAATGCATGTCGAATTTAGAGAGGGGAGAGGGAGAGATTGTGTGTGTGTGTGTGTGTGTACTAGCTAAGTCATGTGAATCAATACACACGATACGTTAAAACCACCCGCCAGTGCTTGGCAATAGGGGCAGAGGACCTTGTGTACGAAAATGCCCCGTCAATCCCAGAATGCACTCTGAAAGCCTAGAAAGCGGTCCTTTCAACGTTTGTCTCTCTCTCCCTGAGGATGTGATCTCTCCTCTCTCCTCTCTTACTGAGAGCCATCAAGCTATGGCTTTCCCCTGTTCTCCTTTTCTTTTATCATTCTATTTCTGTTTGTTGTTTTTTTCAGTCAGGGCTTTCAAGCCTGGCCCCGGTAACCTTGGAAAGGGCTGCCCTTGGTAACACAGGCGGACAGCCAATCAGGTTGCCGTCGCTGTGGCGACCCAGCAAGGACAATTCGAAACCTGGTCATAATGATGTACGTAAGATGCAAAAAACATTGAAATATTTGTATGGTTTTATGTCAGTGGAGGGTACCTTCAACTCACATGCACTTACACACACACACACACACACACACACACACACACACACACACACACACACACACACACACACACACACACACACACACACACACACACACACACCCTCATGTACTTTGTGCCCCCTCAGATTTTTAGGGGGCATGATGCCCCTGCACACACACACACACACACACACACACACACACACACACACACACACACACACACACACACACACACACACACACACACACACACACACACACACACACACACACAAAAGCACACACAAAAGCACAGGATGCACAAAGGTGGCACTTAAGGCATGTGTATCTCCTGTCCAGTACTTTATACGATCCTTTTCAAACAACCCTTGTGGGTTCAGGTTCATTGTCCAACGGAACATGTCCTAATGGTACAACTGCAATGCCTCCTGGGAAATGTACAGGGATGTCTTCTGAGACATCATTACTGTGGTCACTTCTAGGAGCAGATTCTGTATTTAGATACAATGAGATCAAGGTTAGTAGCAACACTGTCTGGTTAGCAAAGAAATGACAACATCTGGCCTTCAGAAAGTATTCATACCCCTTGACTTTTTCCACATTTTGTGGTGTTACAGCCTGAATTTAGAATGGATTCAATTGAGATTTTGTGTCACTTGCCTACACACAATACCCCATAATGTCAAAGTGGAATTATGTTTTTCCCAATGTTTACAAATGAACTAAAAGCTGAAATGTCTGGAGCCAATAAGTATTCAACCCCTTTGTTATGGCAAGCCCAAATAAGTTCAGGAGTAAACATTTGCTTAACAATGTACATAGTAAATTGCATGGACTCACTCTGTGTGTAATAATAGTGTTTAATGTGATTTTTGAATGACTACCTCATCTCTGTACCCCACACATCTGTAAGGTCCCTCAGTCGAGCAGTGAATTTCAAAAACAGATTAAACCGCAAAGACCAGGGAGGTTTTCCAATGCCTTGCAAATAAGGGCCCCTATTGGTAGATGGGTAAAAAAAGCAGACATTGAATATCCCTTTTGGCATGGTTAAGTTATTAATCACACTTTATTAATCACCACAAATATACAGGCATCCTTCCTAACTCAGTTGCCGGAGAGAAAGGAAACCACTCAAGGATTTCATCAAGAGGCCAATGGTGACTTTAAAACAGTTCCAGAGTTTAATAGCTGTGATGGGAGAAAACTGAGGATGGATCAACAATATTGTAGTTACTCCACTATACTAACCTAGATGACAAGTGAAAAGAAGGAAGCATGTACAGAATAAATATATTCCAAAACATGTATCCTGTTTGCAACAAGGCACTAAAGTAATACTGCAAAAATGTGGTAGTGAAAATTACATTTGGGGCAAATGTCACGAACCTTGCCGAAGACGGTGCCTCTTCCTGTTCGGGCGGTGCTCGGCGGTCGTCGTCGCCGGCCTATTAGCTGCCATCGATTTCCTTTCCGTTTGTTTTTGGTTATTGGGTAATTGGGTACACCTGTTTTGTATTAGGTTTGTTTGTATGGTATTTAAGGGCACTAGGCCTGCTGGGTATTTGTGCGGGCTTGTTTGTGTTACTCAGTGTTTGATGGTGTGAGTTAATTGTACATTTATTCTCCGGACTATTTTGTCCTGTTGTTTGGACCGGCAACCTATTATACGCCCTGTGTGTTGGCGTGACTGTTTTGTTGCACTGGGGAATAAATTTGAAGGAAAGACTGAACCCTGCTCTCTGCGCCTGATTCCACCCACCACCACTCCTAATTGATCGTAACAGCAAATCCGATACAACACATTACTGAGTACCACTCTTCATATTTTCAAGCATAGTGGTAGCTGCATCATGTTATGGGTATGCTTGTAATTGTTAAGGATTGGGGAGTTTTTCAGGATAAAACAATTACGGAATGGCGCTAAG
>NW_022263407.1:0-17500 GCF_002021735.2 Oncorhynchus kisutch | reverse complement strand
GTCTGTCTGTCTGTCTGTCTGTCTGTCTGTCTGTCTGTCTGTCTGTCTGTCTGTCTGTCTGTCTGTCTGTCTGTCTGTCTGTCTGTCTGTCTGTCACGTTCCTTTCCTACTGTTTGTCTGTCACGTTCCTTTCCTACTGTCTGTCTGTCACGTTCCTCTCCTACTGTGATTATTTTCCTAGTTTGTACTCTCTGTCTGTCTGTCTCTGTCTGTTTGTCTGTCACTGTCCTTATTTCTTGTGATGGCAGCGCATCAGTTACCCTCTGGTCTTGACATGAATGCTCATTCACTTGCCAAATGATACTGATTCAGGGGGAACCCAACTGCACTGCACTGTTACTTTGGTCTCTGCAGTTACAGAGCAAGTGTGATGCAGTCCTCTTGACAGAGGCCATAGTGCTCTTACACAACCTACTCCCTCAACTGTGCAAGCAGAGAACCAGAGAGGAGAAAGAGGCTAGATAACCAACTGTGACAGTAGAGAACCAGAGAGGAGAGAGAGGCTAGATAACCAACTGTGACAGTAGAGAACCAGAGAGGAGAGAGAGGCTAGATAACCAACTGTGGCAGTAGAGAACCAGAGAGGAGAGAGAGGCTAGATAACCAACTGTGACAGTAGAGAACCAGAGAGGAAGAGAGGCTAGATAACCAACTGTGACAGCAGAGAACCAGAGAGGAGAGAGGCTAGATAACCAAATCAAATCAAATCAAATTAATTTATATAGCCCTTCGTACATCAGCTGATATCTCAAAGTGCTGTACAGAAACCCAGCCTAAAACCCCAAACAGCAAGCAATGCAGGTGTAGAAGCACGGTGGCTAGGAAAAACTCCCTAAAAAGGCCAAAACCTAGGAAGAAACCTAGAGAGGAACCAGGCTGTGGGGTGGCCAGTCCTCTTCTGGCTGTGCCGGGTGGAGATTATAACAGAACATGGCCAAGATGTTCAAATGTTCATAAATGACCAGCATGGTCGTATAATAATAAGGCAGAACAGTTGAAACTGGAGAAGCAGCACGGTCAGATGGACTGGGGACAGCAAGGAGTCATTATGTCAGGTAGTCCAGGGGCATGGTCCTAGGGCTCAGGTCCTCCGAGAGAGAGAAAGAAAGAGAGAATTAGAGAGAGCATATGTGGGGTGGCCAGTCCTCTTCTGGCTGTGCCGGGTGGAGATTATAACAGAACATGGCCAAGATGTTCAAATGTTCATAAATGACCAGCATGTTCGAATAATAAGAAGGCAGAACAGTTGAAACTGGAGCAGCAGCACGGCCAGGTGGACTGGGGACAGCAAGGAGTCATCATGTCAGGTAATCCTGGGGCATGGTCCTAGGGCTCAGGTCCTCCGAGAGAGAGAAAGAAAGAGAGAAGGAGAGAATTAGAGAACGCACACTTAGATTCACACAGGACACCGAATAGGACAGGAGAAGTACTCCAGATATAACAAACTGACCCTAGCCCCCGACACATATACTACTGCAGCATAAATACTGGAGGCTGTGACAGTAGAGAACCAGAGAGGAGAGAGAGGCTAGATAACCAACTGTGGCAGTAGAGAACCAGAGAGGAGAGAGAGGCTAGATAACCAACTGTGACAGTAGAGAACCAGAGAGGAGAGAGGCTAGATAACCAACTGTGACAGTAGAGAACCAGAGAGGAGAGAGAGGCTAGATAACCAACTGTGACAGTAGAGAACCAGAGAGGAGAGAGAGGCTAGATAAACAACTGTGGGGTTATCATCCTCAATTAAGTAGCTACCACAGAGAGAGAGAGACGCAGATCTTTTGTCATCAGAGCCCAGAGGACCAGAGGTGACGCGTTATCTGATATCGAGTGGCCCCCGTTTACTCCCGGGCCAAGCAGAGATGACACCAACCGTGTCAACCGCAGCAGCTGCTGAGGGATCGGTTGGTGTGTGTGTGTGTGTGTGTGTCCAGGGACATAATACTCTGGCGCCTTCGGCTGTCATGGGCCAAAACTAAAATCCACAGAATGAACACGTGCCATTAAAACATGGCCGAGGTCTCCATGGTCTGGAATGCCTGAGAATCAGACTTGATACAAGATGATTTACGTACAGAATAAAATGTTTAACATAGTCCTCATACAGTGAATCAGTCCGGGTGTGGTGTGTATCCCCTGGCATTCTCTCATAGGCCTAACCCACTAAATCATACAGTGGATCAGTCTGGGTGTGGTGTGTATCCCCTGGCATTCTCTCATAGGCCTAACCCACTAAATCATACAGTGGATCAGTCCGGGTGTGGTGTGTATCCTCTGGCATTCTCTCATAGGCCTAACCCACTAAATCATACAGTGGATCAGTCCGGGTGTGGTGTGTATCCCCTGGCATTCTCTCATAGGCCTAACCCACTAAATCATACAGTGGATCAGTCCGGGTGTGGTGTGTATCCCCTGGCATTCTCTCATAGGCCTAACCCACTAAATCATACAGTGGATCAGTCCGGGTGTGGTGTGTATCCCCTGGCATTCTCTCATAGGCCTAACCCACTAAATCATACAGTGGATCAGTCCGGGTGTGGTGTGTATCCCCTGGCATTCTCTCATAGGCCTAACCCACTAAATCAGATCATGACGCAGGACTGAAAGTATTCTTTCATGGGCCAGGTGCCAAACATCCTGCTTTTCCCACTGCGCCCTCATGACCTCACGGTTGGCATGGCGCTTGGCTAAAGCCTCTCCAGACAACACAGCCATACTGCCCTCCCATATGGCTGACATGAGTTCCTGCTGAGATCATTAATAATTGTAATTAATATACGGTAATAAAACACAAGACCAATTGAATTAATCAGCATGAAGAGATGGGATTAATTAAGGCTTGGACTGTACTGCTGTTCATGGTCTGTCTGTCCTGTCTTGTCTCGACTGGTCTGTCTGTCCTGTCTCTTTGTCCTTCCAGTCTGGTCTGTCCTGTCTGTCTGCCTGTCAGGTCTGGCCTGTTTGTCCTGTCTGGTCTGTCTGTCCTATCCGGTCTGCCTATCTGTCTGTCCTGTCTCTCTGTCCTGTCCAGTCTGCCTCTCTGTCCTGTCCAGTCTGCCTCTCTGTCCTGTCCAGTCTGTCTCTCTGTCCTGTCCAGTCTGTCTCTCTGTCCTGTCCAGTCTGCCTCTGTCCTGTCCAGTCTGTCTCTCTGTCCTGTCCAGTCTGCCTCTCTGTCCTGTCCAGTCTGTCTCTCTGTCCTGTCCAGTCTGCCTCTCTGTCCTGTCCAGTCTGTCTCTCTGTCCTGTCCAGTCTGCCTCTCTGTCCTGTCCAGTCTGTCTCTCTGTCCTGTCCAGTCTGTCTCTCTGTCCTGTCCAGTCTGCCTCTGTCCTGTCCAGTCTGCCTCTCTGTCCTGTCTGTTTGAGCTCAATAGGCCAATTTAAGGTGAGTTCTGTCCCTGTCTTGCATCTTTAGTGCTCTCCTCATCTCCACAGCTTGAACATGTGTTCTGTGTATCACTGGGTGGGGTTAAGGTCACTAGATATTTTTTAACCTCATGCAATTTACCATTGGTCAACTATAAAACACACAGAATGCTTTATCACGGGTACTGACCAAGACCAGACGGAGAGCACACATTACACCGGTTCTAAGCTCTCTGCACTGACTGCCTGTGATTTATAGAATTCATTTTAAGATTCTTCTGGATTTAAAACAAGCCACGATTGTGCAGCTTAATACATGTCAGACATGCTTTTACGTTCTGTACCCAGTAGGTCCCTCAGGTCCTCTGGCCTTTTAACTCTCCCAAAGCCTAGGACCAAGAGGCATGGAGAGGCAGCCTTTAGTTACTATGCCCCCAGCCTCTGGAACAGCCTGCCAGAGGACCTGGGAGGGGCTGAAACTGTGGACATATTTAAAAGAGATCTTAAAATACCTTTTCATCTTTGCTTTTCCTCAGGGTGCTTTTTAGTCGTTCATTTTTTATTGGTATTATTTTGTTTTTTATCCTCTTATGTTTGAGGTTTAGTAAATATTTCAGAATGCATTTTCATTGTTTTGATTTGTTTTGTTTTCCTGTGAAGCACATTGTGTTGCATTTCATGTCTGAAATGTTCTGTAGAAATACATCTTGATTTGATTATGGAGCAAGTTTCACCCCTGTTCTAAATGGATCATTGTAAGGGGAAACTGTTATGGCTTCTAATTGCTAAATGCTAAAGCTGCCAATAAAGTGTAAATGCTTTAGTTGACATGTTAAAGTACAGGAAGGAAGACTATTTGTGTCCACCCCAAAGGCAGAGAAAAACACAAGGCCAAATGCAGAATAACCTCCCCTCTCTGGACACTCCTACAGGCATAATTATCCTTCATGTCAATGCCACCACAAATGAACGCCATTTGTCACAGCTACGTTACATCATTTGCTAATGTGGAGCTTGCACCATTTGTAGACTCACTTAAAGGAGATGTGTACGGCCACCTTACATCCAGTTGTCAAGGAGGCTGATCGGCATGTAGCTAGGCAACATCCATGACTACCTGTACATGGGAATAATATTTCAAAGCATTTTACAACATGCCAACTTTCACACAGGAAATAAGCCCCTTCAATTACATTTAATTTTTCAACCCAGAGATTTTGTCTGCTCCTATCCAAACCTCTTGGTGTCACCTCATAATCTAAATTGAAACGATAAAGAGAATAACACTTGTAAAGCATGAACTGGTACCACATGTGGGAGATGAGGATATGGAAAGCATAAAGCCACATCTGATTCAGTGAATGATTTCACAGTGACTCAAACGGTGCCAAATGAACTCCAGATTACAATAATACCACTGGTGGGACAATTAAGACGACATAAACACTGCAGAGCTTGGCACCAAGGTAAGCCTTCTCTCCCTCTGTCTGTCTGTCTGTCTCTCTCTCTCTCTCTCACACACACACACACACACACACACACACACACACACACACACACACACACACACACACACACACACACACACACACTCACCCAGTATTGTACAACTAACCTTGTGGGGAGACACACAATTCAGTCCCATTCAAAATCCTATTTTCCCTAACCCTTAACCATAGCTCCTAACCCTAACACAAAACAAACCCTAGTTCCTAACCCTCACACTAATTCTAATCCTAACACTAGTTCTAACCTTAACCCTAAACCCCCTAGAAATAGCATTTGACCAAAATGTCCCCAGTTAGGCAAATTTGTTTTAGTTTACTATTCTTGTGGGGACATCTGTTCCCCACAAGTATAGTTAAAGACGTCCACACACACACACACACACACACACACACACACACACACACACACACACACACACACACACACACACACACACACACACACACACACACACACACACACACACACACACACACACACACACACACACACCATTGACACCCTGGTGGATGGGGATGGTCGGGGTGTTAGACCTTCACCGTGTCTCACCCTGTATTCATCAGGCTAACCTGACAAATAGACAATATCACCAGCAGCTGCCAGGGCTAGGATAATTAATAAAGCTGGCAATATGGGGGAGCAATAAAGACTCACAAACACACACACTCAGACATGGAAAGTAGAAAGGGAGGGAGGGGAGGGAGAGCGGGGGAGAGAGAGAGAGTGAGGGGAGAGAGGGAGGGGAGAGATGGAAAGAGAGAGAGAGAGACGGGAGAGAGAGAGAGGGGGGGGGGATATGGAAAGAGAGAGAGAGAGGGGAGAGAGAGAGAGGGAGGGAGGGGGGAGAGGTGGAAAGAGAGAGAGAGGGGAGAGAGAGAGGGAGGGAGAGATGGAAAGAGAGAGGGAGGGAGGGGGAAGGGATGGAAAGAGAGAGAGGGAGGGAGGGAGGGAGGGGGGAGAGATGGAAAGAGAGAGAGAATACAACATGTGATGGAGACACACCCCTCAACACCTGCTACAGGCTCTCTGTCATATGTGGGTGGAGTGTATGTACTGTATGAGTGTGTGGAAAGGATGTTTTAGGGGCTGTAGTGTGAGTACATGGAATGGTGTGTTCCCCTGATGGACAGACAGCATGTTCCTTAAAGAGAGGAGACACAAGTATGTCACCTGAACCCTGGGGGTGCCTGTGTGTGTGTCACCTGAACCCTGGGGGGTGCCTGTGTGTGTGTCACCTGAACCCTGGGGGGTGCCTGTGTGTTTCACCTGGACCCTGGGGGTGCCTGTGTGTGTGTCACCTGAACCCTGGGGGTGCCTGTGTGTGTGTCACCTGAACCCTGGGGGTGCCTGTGTGTGTGTCACCTGAACCCTGGGGGTGCCTGTGTGTGTGTCACCTGAACCCTGGGGGTGCCTGTGTGTGTGTCACCTGAACCCTGGGGGTGCCTGTGTGTGTGTCACCTGAACCCTGGGGGTACCTGTAGGTGTGTGTGTGTGTGTAAGGGTGGAAAACACTGACATAGAAACGGTGCCTAATTAGGCTGGGATTCATTCTGATCTGCTGTAGAGCCGTGCTACAGAGGACTTGACATTTGAAGGGTAATTTCTAATTGAACCGACATCTGCAGTGTTTACCTTGAATCTCCACGAACACAGTAACATTGCCTTTAAAGGTGGCGTTGTCGACAAGCGCGATGGGATTGAATCCCGGCCCTACTTCCCCACAGCTTCATTGAACGAGACAACATGTGTCCTGGTGCACAGCATGGTGTCTGCTGATTAGTGTGTTTACTGTGTACAGATGTGCCCCCCCCCCACCACCTCCCCTCCGACTTCCTTTAAAGAACTTCAAAAGGCCCCATGGCGGTGGGCGCATGTTTGCTTGCAGCTTGCCTCTTTAGACAAAGACTATGTGGGCATTAAAGCTCTGAGCTTCATAGAGAAGGAAAAAAACAGGCATTACATGAGCCTTTACACAGTATACATAAAAGTGTCTATGTGCTCTCCCCACTCCCACACACACATACAGAATGTACACATTAGTTCAAACAGACACAACGTGGGTCTTCGCTCATTCCTTCATCTGTGGCGCTATGCTAATATGATTAGCCTGGATTATGGTAATGACGGACGGGGATTGGGATGGTGCCGGGCGGGATGTTGCGCTCCTCGTTTGGGGGACGAGTTAATTGGTTAGGCTGCTTTGATGTTCCCGGGGTGGGAGGGGAAAGAGAGGCAGAGATGGGACTGTACAGTATGTGTGTGGAAGGGGCGTGAGGGGGTTGTGAGATTCTGACTGTTGTGTTGTGTGTTAGCTGGTTCCAAGGGAGAAGGCCCCGGGGTTTGACTCCAGGACTGAAGACTTTTCTGTTGTTCCACCCTCTCTTCTACCCCCCCATGCCTTCACCTGATCAGGGTATTGATGTATAACTCCCCATGCCTTCACCTGATCAGGATATTGATGTATAACTCCCCATGCCTTCACCTGATCAGGGTATTGATGTATAACTCCCCATGCCTTCACCTGATCAGGGTATTGATGTATAACTCCCCATCCCTTCACCTGATCAGGGTATTGATGTATAACTCCCCATGCCTTCACCTGATCAGGGTATTGATGTATAACTCCCCATGCCTTCACCTGATCAGGGTATTGATGTATAACCCCCCATGCCTTCACCTGATCAGGGTATTGATGTATAACTCCCCATGCCTTCACCTGATCAGGGTATTGATGTATAACTCCCCATGCCTTCACCTGATCAGGGTATTGATGTATAACACCCCATCCCTTCACCTGATCAGGGTATTGATGTATAACTCCCCATCCCTTCACCTGATCAGGGTATTGATGTATAACACCCCATGCCTTCACCTGATCAGGGTATTGATGTATAACTCCCCATGCCTTCACCTGATCAGGGTATTGATGTATAACTCCCCATGCCTTCACCTGATCAGGGTATTGATGTATAACTCCCCATGCCTTCACCTGATCAGGGGATTGATGTACACTACCATTCACTTAGAAATGTCCTTGTTTTTGAAAGAAAAGCACATTTTTCTCCATTAAAATATCAAATTGATCAGAAATACAGTGTAGACATTGTTAATGTTGTAAATTACTATTGTAGCTGGAAACAGCTGATTTTTAATGGAATATCTACATAGGTGTACAGATCCATTATCAGCAACCATCACTCCTGTGTTCCAATGGCACGTTGTGTTAGCTAATCCAAGTTTATCATTTTAAAAGGCTAATTGATCATTAGAAAACCATTTAGCAATTATGTAAGCACAGCTGAAAACTGTTGTGCTGATTAAAGAACAATAAAACTGGCCTTCTTTAGACTAGTTGAGTATCTGGAGCATCAGCATTTGTGGGTTCGATTACAGGCTCAAAATGGCCAGAAACAAAGACTTTCTGTTAAGCGGAGCGACACAGGGGAATCCAAGAGCAGACTCAGATGAGGAAACAGGGATGAATGAACCAAAATATTTATTGTTACACATGGAGATATGGAGTGCAGATCCAGGGAAGCTCGGATGAGTTGCAGAAAAAACAGATGTGGAGACTGAGGTTGGAGTTGGCTGAGTAGAACAGGGTAAACAGGTCCTGAGGGGAATCCAAGGTAGTGGTGGTGAGTAAAATCCAGAGCAAGGTAGTTGGGTGGTGAGATGTGGAATGGGAGATAGGAGCCAGAGAGGTAAACTGCAATGAGAGGATAAACAGTGTCAGGCAGGGATACAGGCACAGCAGAGTAACAGGATCTTGAATAATCATAAATGGCTAGAATCATGAACTGACTGAGTAGAGATTACGATCTGGCAGAGTGGAAGTGGTAGGACTGAGTATTTGTAGAGGTCTTGATTATGGAACGAGTTGCAGCTGGTAGGGATCTGTTCTGACTCCAGCACACCTGTCTCCAACCACACAATCACACAGAGAGGGAGAGTGTACAGGGGGAATAACTGCAGGTCAAGAAGACACCAGATGAACACCAGAGGGCGGAGCAGGAGCAGATGTGACACTTTCTTCTGAAACTCGTCAGTCTATTCTTGTACTGAGAAATGAAGGCTACTCCATGCGAGAAATTGCCAAGAAACTGAAGATCTCGTACAATGCTGTTTACTACTCCCTTCACAGAACAGTTCAAACTGTCTCTAACCAAAATAGAAAGATGAGTGGGAGGCCCCGGTGCACAACTGAGCAAGTGGACAAGTACATTAGTGTGTCTAGTTTGAGAAATTCCTTCACCGGGTATTGATGTATAACACCCCATCCCTTCACCTGATCAGGCTATTGATGTATAACTCCCCATCCCTTCACCTGATCAGGGTATTGATGTATAACACCCCATCCCTTCACCTGATCAGGGTATTGATGTATAACACCCCATCCCTTCACCTGATCAGGCTATTGATGTATAACTCCCCATCCCGTCACCTGATCAGGGTATTGATGTATAACACCCCATCCCTTCACCTGATCAGGCTATTGATGTATAACTCCCAATCCCTTCACCTGATCAGGGTATTGATGTATAACACCCCATCCCTTCACCTGATCAGGGTATTGATGTATAACACCCCATCCCTTCACCTGATCAGGCTATTGATGTATAACCTGGCACTCCTCAACACACCAACTGATCCAAACAGGATTAGAAGATCAAGCTCTAGCAGATATATATAACTCTACACCCAAATAAACCACAACCATTAGCCCTATGAAACCCTGCATGTCTTTATGTAATGGCGCATAACACTATAAAGACGGACTGCTTGGTTTCATGTGAGAAATAGGATTAGGGCATGACTCGCCCACACAAAGCCCTGAGCGGCTTGGCTGAACCATGGTGGATGTATCCTTAAGAGCAGGCATGGTAAACATAAAGACAACACCCCCACAGGACTGTCACAGGACGTCTGACAGTAAGCACAAGTGTCATATAATATACTGCAGCTTCTATTGGCAACTAAACTGGGGGTTGTGAGAATGATGGTATTTCCTGTGACAATTCTGGGTTTCATTGATAGTGTTTTTATATTGAAAATCGACATTTCTCTGTACATCCAAAGGGGATGGATATTTATATAGCCAATGTTAGTCCTGTCTAAAACTACCCTGGGAGGGGCATAGATTCACCCAAGTAAACCTCTATCATTTCAAACATCCGATTCCAGTGTCTCCATTGAGAAAATAAATAACCATATTCATAATTAACTTCCAGATACAAAATGGCTACAATGACGGATAAACACTGAGCTTCATTTAAAACCACAAATCACTTCAAAAGGCAGGAGAATATTCAATAGAGCAGACGTCCAGTAATTACCTCAAACCAATTTAAAGCTATTCATACTAGCGTGATTATACAGTGTACATTTTTTATGATTTCAAATGAGGGATAATGACAGTCGTGATGGGGTACTGTATGATTGATCAACAACAAGACAATGCTTCTTAAGTAAAAATCTTGCAATTTTATTTGCATATAAAAGCAGCTAAATATATCACAAGGAACTGAAAGAAAGAGAGAGAGCGGACCAACAAGGAGGAAACTAACAGCCAGAGAAACAGAACAGAGTGTAAAGGAGCATTTACAGTTGCAAAGTTGAGACCGCTTTTGGCAACATTTTTTTGTGCTAGCAAGATTGCATTTACACACAGTGCAAAATAAGAAAGAAAGCTATAAAAACAGAAATACTATCAGATTTACAATCGAGAGGACAACTAAACCTTTTTTAGGCAGGTGTGTCGTAAAAGAAAACCAACCACCGCCTGTCGGATAGTGAATTGCGTCTTAAACTCAAAACATTTTCTCTCTCATCCATGAACTTCTACCTTAGGGGCCTCCAACTGAGGTCCTGGGCAGGCTTTTGTTCCAGCCCAGCACTAACAAACCTCCATCAAATAAACAACTCCATTATATAGTTAGAAGTCCTGCTGGACTGGAACACAAGCCTCCACCCCCAGAAGCACTCAGAGACCGGAGGAGTTGGAGCCCCCTGCTTGACCCTAACAGTGGTAGTAAGACATGAACATTAAGGAAACGTTTCAACAACATTTGATGGGAGTGGAAAAGAAACAAGCTAAATCAAATACAGGCGAAGACACAAGAAAGAAAATCCCACCGGGATGTTTTCAACCAACAACTTTTAGTACAGATCTTTTACAACATGAATACAGTATATACAGTGGGGAGAACAAGTATTTGATACACTGCCGATTTTGCAGGTTTTCCTACTTACAAAGCATGTAGAGGTCTGTAATTTTTATCGTAGGTACACTTCAACTGCGAGAGAAGGAATCTAAAACAAAAATCCAGAAAATCATATTGTATGATTTTTAAGTAATTAATGTGCATTTTATTGCATGACATAAGTATTTGATACAACTTACAGTTACAGGTACAGGTACAGAAACCTTTGTTTGCAATTACAGAGATCATACGTTTCCTGTAGTTCTTGACCAGGTTTGCACACATTGCAGCAGGGATTTTGGCCCACTCCTCCATACAGACCTTCTCCAGATCCTTTAGGTTTCGGGGTTGTCACTGGGCAATACGGAATTTCAGCTGCCTCCAAATATTTTCTATTGGGTTCAGGTCTGGAGACTGGCTAGGCCACTCCAGGACCTTGAGATGCTTCTTACGGAGCCACTCCTTAGTTGCCCTGGCTGTGTGTTTCGGGTCGTTGTCATGCTGGAAGACCCAGCCACGACCCATCTTCAATGCTCTTACTGAGGGAAGGAGGTTGTTGGCCAAGATCTCGCGATACATGGCCCCATCCATCCTCCCCTCAATACGGTGCAGTCGTCCCGTCCCCTTTGCAGAATATCATCCCCAAAGAATGATGTTTCCACCTCCATGCTTCATGGTTGGGATGAGGTTCTTGGGGTTGAACTCATCCTTCCTCTTCCTCCAAACACGGCGAGTGGAGTTTAGACCAAAAAGCTCTATTTTTGTCTCATCAGACCTTCTACCATTCCTCCTCTGGATCATCCAGATGGTCATTGGCAAACTTCAGATGGACCTGGACATGCGCTGGCTTGAGCAGGGGGACCTTGCGTGTGCTGCAGGATTTTAATCCATGACGGCGTAGTGTGCTACTAATGGTTTTCTTTGAGACTGTGGTCCCAGCTCTCTTCAGGTCATTGACCAGGTCCTGCCGTGTAGTTCTGGGCTGATCCCTCACCTTCCTCATGATCATTGATACCCCACGAGGTGAGATCTTGCATGGAGCCCCAGACCGAGGGTGATTGATCGTCATCTTGAACTTCTTCCATTTTCTAATAATTGCGCCAACAGTTGTTGCCTTCTCACCAAGCTGCTTGCCTATTGTCCTGGAGCCCATCCCAGCCTTGTGCAGGTCTACAATTTCATCCCTGATGTCCTTACACAGCTCTCTGGTCTTGGCCATTGTGGAGCGGTTGGAGTCTGTTTGATTGAGTGTGTGAACAGGTGTCTTTTATACAGGTAACGAGTTCAAACAGGTGCATTTAACACAGGTAATGAGTGGAGAACAGGAGGGACTGTTAAAGAAAAACTAACAGGTCTGTGAGAGCTGGAATTGGTGGTGTCATGCACCTTCTTGTCATGCAATAAATGCAAACTAATTACTTAAAAATCATACAATGTGATTTTCTGGATTTTTGTTTTAGATTCCGTCTCTCACCGTTAATGTGTACCTATGATAAAAATTACAGACCTCTACATGCTTTGTAAGTAGGCAGTGTATCAAATACTTGTTCTCCCCACTATATATATATATATATATACTAGCTCTTCTCCAGATGTATCAGAATTGCAGACGGTAGATGTTAGATTATCTCAAGCGTATAATTTGATAGATTTCTTTCCCTGCTCTGTGTGGTGTAGTTTGACTGGGTTGATAGACACAAGTTAATAATAAATAAGGTCTTTCTCTGAGCTTGCAGAGAGTGGGGCTCTAGCTGACAACATTAAAGCTAGTTTAAGGCATCGTCCCTGTCAGCCAATCAGAAAGCAGAGTTGTCAGGAAACAAAATGAAACCAAACACAAAAAAACAAGAAGTACAAAATCAACAATGGCATCCAATACCGACGTTTCCAGCAAACACAAACCCCAAAAACGAAGGAAATTGTACAAATTCACAAAGCATCATTTATCTTACAGATCCGACTGCTTTTTTCTTCCATAGCAAGATTGTAAACCACTCAGCACCCCTATAACCCTACCCCCCCCTATAACCCCCACCCCCCACCCACACCTTCTAACCCTACACCCCCCCCTATAACCCCACCCCCCCACCCACCCACACCGCTAACCCTACACCCCCCCTATAACCCCACCCCCCACCCCACACCTCTAACCCCTACACCCCCCTATAACCCCCACCCACACCTCTAACCCTACACCCCCCCTATAACCCCCACCCCCACCCACACTCTAACCCTACACCCCCCCACACTCTTCACTTTACAGCTTACAAAATAACAATATTTGAGAGAAACACTTAATATAATTATTTTGACATTATTTGTTAGAAAAAAAGGTATTCTGGCCAACAAACCCCCCCCCCCCCCCCTCTTTCACTGGTCATCTCAGGAGCTGGAGGGGTTGGGCAGGTCGAACACGATTGGGGGGTTGGTGGGGCTGGAAGCTGATCGTGCACGTGGAGGAGTTTGATGAACGTGGTGCAGCCGTCAGTCATGATGCCATACCCTGTGGGGGAAGAACGCATCATCAGCACACGCCACGGGGAAGTCCAATGCATCATCAACATTGGCCATGAAGTGAGAAACCGTATTGTCAAATCGATTCATCAAAACCCCACAGGGTGCATTTCTTTCTGAGATACTTCTTTATTGTCTCTCCTCTGAACTGAGTCTATTCATTCTACACCTTTAAATTAAAACATAAAGGATGGAATGAGGGAGGGAGGTAGGGACTGAGGTAGGGAGGGACTGAGGGAGGGAGGTAGGGAGGGACTGAAGGAGGGAGGGACTGAGGTAGGGAGGGGACTGAGGGAGGGGAGGTAGGGAGGGACTGAGGATGGAGGGGGTAGGAGGAGACTGAGGGAGGGAGGGACTGAGGCAGAGAGGTAGGGAGGGACTGAGGATGGAGGTAGGGAGGGACTGAGGGAGCTGAGGTAGGGAGGGACTGAGAGATGGAGGTAGGGACTAGGGAAGGAGGTAGGGAGGGACTGAGGGAGGGAGGTAGGGAGGGGACTGAGTGATGGAGTAGGACGGAGGGACTGAGAGATGGAGGTAGGGACGGAGGGATCTGAGGTAGGGAGGGACTGAGGGATGGAGGTAGGGAGGGAGGAAGGGACTGAAGGAGGGGAGGTTAGGGGAGGGAGGGGACTGAGGGAGGGTGGGACTGAGATAGGGAGGGACTGAGGGAGGGAGGTAGGGAGGGACTGAGGGATGGAGGTAGGGAGGGACTAAGGGGAGGTAGGAAGGGACTGAGAGATGGAGGTAGGGACGGAGGGACTGAGAGATGGAGGTAGGGACGGAGGGACTGATGTAGGGAGGGACTGAGGGATGGAGGTAGGGTAGGGAGGAAGGGACTGAAGGAGGGAGGTAGGGAGGGAGGGACTGAGGTAGGGAGGGACTGAGGTGGGAGGTAGGGAGGGACTGAGGGATGGAGGTAGGGGGGAGGGAGGGGACTGAGGGTATGGAGGTAGGGAGGGACTGAGGGATAGAGGTAGGAGGGACTGAGGGCAGTGAGGTAGGGAGGGACTGAGGGATGGAGGTAGGGATTGAGGGAAGGAGGTAGGGAGGGACTGAGGGATGGAGGTAGGGAGGGAGAAGGGACTGAAGGAGGGAGGTAGGTAGGGAGGCGGACTGAGGGAGGAGGGACTGATGATAGGGAGGGACTGAGGGGAGGGAGGTTAGGGAGGGACTGAGGGATGGAGGTAGGGAGGGACTAAGGGAGGTAGGAAGGACTGAGAGATGGAGGTAGGGACGGAGGGACTGAGAGATGGAGGTAGGGACGGAGGGACTGAGGTAGGGAGGGACTGAGGGATGGAGGTAGGGAGGGAGGAAGGGACTGAAGGAGGGAGTGTAGGGAGGGAGGGACTGAGGGAGGGAGGGGACTGAGGTAGGGAGGGACTGAGGTAGGGAGGTAGGGAGGTGGACTGAGGGATGGAGGTAGGGAGGGAGGGCGAATGAGGGATGGAGGTAGGGAGGGGAACTGAGGGATAGAGGTAGGTGAGGGACTGAGGGAGTGAGGTAGGGAGGGACTGAGGGATGGAGGTAGGGATTGAGGGAAGGAGGTAGGGAGGGACTGAGGGATTGAGGTAGGGAGGGAGGGACTGAGGGATGGAGGTAGGGAGGGACTGAGGGATAGAGGTAGGGAGGGACTGAGGGAGTGAGGTAGGGAGGGACTGAGGGATGGAGGTAGGGATTGAGGGAAGAAGGTAGGGAGGAGACTTGAGGGAGGGAGGTAGGGAGGGACTGAGGGATGGAGGTAGGGACGGAGGGACTGAGAGATGGAGGTAGGGACGGAGGGACTGAGGTAGGGAGGGACTGAGGGATGGAGGTAGGGATGGAGGAAGGGATGAAGGAGGGAGGTAGGGAGGGAGGGACTGAAGGGGGAGGTAGGGAAGGAGTGGCTGAGGAAGGGAGGTAGGGAGGGAGGGACTGGGTTATGGAGGGACTGAGGGAGGGAGTTATGGACTGAGGGAGGGAGGTAGGGACTGAGGGAGGAACTGAGGAGGGACTGAGGGATGGAGGTAGGGAGGGACTGAGGTCTCTACCCATAATGTGGCATCTACACCACTACCCCACCCTGTCTACCCCCATAATGTCTCCAACACCACCTCCCCACCCTGTTTCCCCCCATAAGTGTCTACAACACCACTCCCCACCCTGTCTACCCTCCATAATGTCTCCAACACCACCTCCCCAACCCTGTCTACCCCATAAGTCTCCACACCACCTCCCTACCCCTGTCATACCCCCATAATGTCTACAACACCACCTCCCCACCCTGTCTACCCCATAATGTCTCCAACACCACCTCCCACCCTGTCTACCCCATAATGTCTCCACACCACCTCCCCACCCTGTCTACCCCCATAATGTCTACAACACCACCAACCCACCCTGTCTACCCCATAATGTCTCCAACACCACCTCCCCACCTGTCTACCCCATAATGTCTCCATAACCACCCTCCCCACCCTGTCTACCCATAATGTCCTCCAACACCACCTCCCCACCCTGTCTACCCCCCATAATGTCTACAACACCACCACCCCACCCTGTCTAACCCATAATGTCTCCACACCCCCTCCCCACCCTGTCTACCCCATAATGTCTCCAACACACACCCCACCTGTCTACCCATAATGTCTCCAACACACCACCCCACCCTTCTACCCCATAATGTCTCCAACACCACCTCCCCACCCTGTCTACCCCCATAATGTCTACAACACACCACCCCCACCCCTGTCTACCCCAAATGTCTCCAACACCACCTCCCCCATACCTGTCTAAGCAGGAGAAAGTACTGAACAGAACCCATACAACCCATCTCTCTTTCTCTCTAATCCATCCCTACTCCAAGTGCTTCTTCTACCCTGGGTTGTGGTGGGGGGGGGTGTCTATGGGAGGCATCCTGACTGACCTTCATGTATTTCCTCCGAAGGCGTGTAGTTTGGGCCGGACCCTCCTCTGGACCGTGTTGAGCAGCTCACACAGCCACCCTCTGCAGCTCCTTAGGAACCCAGTCTCTGAACCCTGAGGAACCATGCAAGAAAGACAACAAACCTAGATAGGACAGCAACAATAACCTAACACAATAGTTACTAGTAAAGCTATGCACCTTTCTATTTTCCGCAGGTAAAGTCTTATCCCCAGCCCCTCCCCCTCTTTCTCCATACTCCAGCCACTCCCCCCTCTCTCCCTTTCTCCTACTCCAGCCCTCCCCCTCTCTCCCTTTCTCTATACTCCAGCCCCTCCCCTCTCTCCTTTCTCCATACTCCAGCCCCAGCCAATCGTTTCCAGTGTCTGTCAAACTGGTGTGAAATCGAGTTTTCCCTATGCAATCAAACAGCACCCGTAGCAGAGTAGTAGACAGGAGAGGAAGGAAATCTGTCAATAATGCCAGACACAGAATAGAAAGAGGGTCAAGAACAACTGTAGCTCAACAACTGAAGCTCAACAACTGAAGCTCAACAACTGAAGCTCAACAACTGAAGCTCAACACGGTGTAGCTCAACAACTGAAGCTCAACAACTGTAGCTCAACAACTGTAGCTCAACAACTGAAGCTCAACAACCTGAAGCTCAAACTGAAGCTAAACAACTATGGAAAACAACTGAAGCTCAACAACTACGGAAAACACTGAAGCTCAACAACTAAGAAACAACTAAAGCTAAACAACTACGGAAAACAACTGAAGCTAAACAACTACGGAACAACTGAAGCTCAACAACTAAGGAAAACAACTAAAGCTAAACAACTACGGAAAAACAACTTAAGCTCAACAACTAAGGAAAACAACTGAAGGCCAACACTAAGTCAAAACAACTGAAGCTCAACAACTACGGAAAAAACTGAAGCTCAACAAGAAGAACAACTGAAGCTCAACACTAAGGAAAACAACTGAAGCTCAACAACTAAGGAAAACAACTG
>NW_022263406.1:39076-49076 GCF_002021735.2 Oncorhynchus kisutch | reverse complement strand
ACTACAGTATGACTGTGATCTGTGTTTGTCCTAGTCTACCCACAGCTACGTTAGGATGAGAACTTTAAGTTGCTCTGAATGACTCTAATCAAAATGTAGTTAGAACAATAACATGTATGCTACAGTTTCAGTGAGGCTACCGATGCATCTGCATTCAACAGAAGGCTTCACGGTGTATGTTCCCAGGGGTAACCCCAAGAAACCCCAAACCCTCCTCTCCTTGAAATACCCCTTCAACACGATTAGTTACGCCAGCTCACTTTCACTGCCTCCACGCTCTGACCCAAGCGCGAGACAGTCAGATGGTAAACCTGTAAAGTTAAACTGGAGCCGATGGAGATTATTCCCGGTAGGCAGATCAGAGGACGTAGGAGAAGGAATGAAAACGGAGAAGAGCTCTCTTTCTCTCTCTCCTTTTTTCTTCTCTCCGTGCTTGTGTCAGAAAACAAAGTGAATCAGAAAGAATAGCCATGTTTCTTTAAAAGGACGTACAGAGGATACTATATAATGTCATCATAGAGCTGATCTACAACAGACTGGTAGAACTATGTCCTTATAGAGGATACTATATAATGTCATCATAGAGCTGATCTACAACAGACTGGTAGAACTATGTCCTTATAGAGAACACTCTGCACTGCGTGGCCAAACCATTAAGAACACCTTCCTAATATTGAGTTGCACCACCCCCTTTTTTGCCCTCAGTTCGTCGCGTCATGGACTCCACAAGGTGTGGAAAGCGTCCCACAGGGATTCTGGTCCATGTTGACTCCACAAGGTGTGGAAAGCGTCCCACAGGGATTCTGGTCCATGTTGACTCCACAAGGTGTGGAAAGCGTCCCACAGGGATTCTAGTCCATGTTGACTCCACAAGGTGTGGAAAGCGTCCCACAGGGATTCTGGTCCATGTTGACTCCACAAGGTGTGGAAAGCATCCCACAGGGATTCTGGTCCATGTTGACTCCACAAGGTGTGGAAAGCGTCCCACAGGGATTCTGGTCCATGTTGACTCCACAAGGTGTGGAAAGCGTCCCACAGGGATTCTGGTCCATGTTGACTCCACAAGGTGTGGAAAGCGTCCCACAGGGATTCTGGTCCATGTTGACTCCACAAGGTGTGGAAAGCGTCCCACAGGGATTCTGGTCCATGTCGACTCCAATGCTTCCCACAGTTGATTTGGCTGTATGTCCTTTGGGTGGTGGGCCATTCTTGATACACACGGGAAACTGGTGAGCGTGAAAAACCCAGCAGCGTTGCCGTTCTTGACACAAACTGGTACCCCTGGCACCTACTACCATAACATGTTCAAAGGCACTTTGATTTTGCCTTGCCCATTCACACTCTGAATGGCACACATACACAATCCCTGTCTCACCTGTCTCAAGGCTTAAAAATCCTTCTTTAACCCGTCTCCTCCCCTTCAGCTACACTGATTGAAGTGGATTTAACAAGTGACATCAATAAGGGATCATAGCTTTCACCTGGATTCACCTGGTCAGTCTGTGTCATGGAAAGAGCAGGTGTTTTTAATGTTTGGTATACTCAGTGTACATCTCCACTCAATGTTGGAGAGAGTAGCTACCTGTAGCCTGTAGAGAGAGTAGCTACCTGTAGCCTGTAGAGAGAGTAGCTACCTGTAGCCTGTAGAGAGAGTAGCTACCTGTAGCCTGTAGAGAGAGTAGCTACCTGTAGCCTGTAGAGAGAGTAGCTACCTGTAGCCTGTAAAGAGAGTAGCTACTGTAGCCTAATAATCCCCAGTTTACAATTGGCTCATTAATCCCCCTCCTCTCCCCTGTAACTATTCCCCAGGTCGTTGCTGCAAATGAGAACATGTTCTCAGTCAACTTAATAAAAAATAAAAAATAAAATAAAAAAAGAGAGTAGCTACCTGTAGCCTGTAAAGAGAGTAGCTAGCTGTAGCTACCTGTAGCCTGTAAAGAGAGTAGCTAGCTGTAGCTACCTGTAGCCTGTAAAGAGAGTAGCTAGCTGTAGCTACCTGTAGCCTGTAAAGAGAGTAGCTAGCTGTAGCTACCTGTAGCCTGTAAAGAGAGTAGCTAGCTGTAGCTACCTGTAGCCTGTAGAGAGTAGCTAGCTGTAGCTACCTGTAGCCTGTAAAGAGAGTAGCTAGCTGTAGCTACCTGTAGCCTGTAAGAGAGTAGCTAGCTGTAGCTACTGTAGCCTGTAAAGAGAGTAGCTAGCTGTAGCTACCTGTAGCCTGTAAAGAGAGTAGCTAGCTGTAGCTACCTGTAGCCTGTAAAGAGAGTAGCTAGCTGTAGCTACCTGTAGCCTGTAGAGAGTAGCTAGCTGTAGCTACCTGTAGCCTGTAAAGAGAGTAGCTAGCTGTAGCTACCTGTAGCCTGTAAAGAGAGTAGCTAGCTGTAGCTACCTGTAGCCTGTAAAGAGAGTAGCTAGCTGTAGCTACCTGTAGCCTGTAAAGAGAGTAGCTAGCTGTAGCTACCTGTAGCCTGTAAAGAGAGTAGCTAGCTGTAGCTACCTGCAGCCTGTAAAGAGAGTAGCTAGCTGTAGCTACCTGTAGCCTGTAAAGAGAGTAGCTAGCTGTAGCTACCTGTAGCCTGTAAAGAGAGTAGCTAGCTGTAGCTAGCTGTAGCCTGTAAAGAGAGTAGCTAGCTGTAGCTAGCTGTAGCCTGTAAAGATAGTAGCTAGCTGTAGCTACCTGTAGCCTGTAAAGAGAGTAGCTGCCTGTAGAGAGAGTAGCTACCTGTAGCCTGTAGAGAGAGTAGCTACCTGTAGCCTGTAAAGAGAGTAGCTAGCTGTAGCTACCTGTAGCCTGTAAAGAGAGTAGCTACCTGTAGCCTGTAGAGAGAGTAGCTACCTGTAGCCTGTAGAGAGAGTAGCTACCTGTAGCCTGTAGAGAGAGTAGCTACCTGTAGCCTGTATAGAGAGTAGCTACCTGTAGCCTGTATAGAGAGTAGCTACCTGTAGCCTGTAGAGAGAGTAGCTACCTGTAGCCTGTAGAGAGAGTATCTACCTGTAGCCTGTAAGAAGAGGCTAATCTATGAGTGTGGCTAACTGTAAGGCTATTCTATGAGTGTGGCTAACTGTAAGGCTATTCTATGAGTGTGGCTAACTGTAAGGCTATTCTATGAGTGTGGCTAATTTTTATTTTATTTTTTATTTTATTTTATTTTTTATTTCACCTTTATTTAACCAGGTAGGCTAGTTGAGAACAAGTTCTCATTTGCAACTGCGACCTGGCCAAGATAAAGCATAGCAGTGTGAGCAGACAACAAAGAGTTACACATGGAGTAAACAATTAACAAGTCAATAACACAGTAGAAACCAAAGGGGGAGTCTATATACAATGTGTGCAAAAGGCATGAGGAGGTAGGCAAATAATTACAATTTTGCAGATTAACACTGGAGTGATGAATGATCAGATGGTCATGTACAGGTAGAGATATTGGTGTGCAAAAGAGCAGAAAAGTAAATAAATAAAAACAGTATGGGGATGAGGTAGGTGAAAAAGGGTGGGCTATTTACCAATAGACTATGTACAACTGCAGCGATCGGTTAGCTGCTCAGATAGCTGATGTTTGAAGTTGGTGAGGGAGATAAAAGTCTCCAACTTCAGCGATTTTTGCAATTCGTTCCAGTCACAGGCAGCAGAGTACTGGAACGAAAGGCGGCCAAATGAGGTGTTGGCTTTAGGGATGATCAGTGAGATACACCTGCTGGAGCGCGTGCTACGGATGGGTGTTGCCATCGTGACCAGTGAGCTGAGATAAGGCGGAGCTTTACCTAGCATGGACTTGTAGATGACCTGGAGCCAGTGGGTCTGGCGACGAATATGTAGCGAGGGCCAGCCGACTAGAGCATACAAGTCGCAGTGGTGGGTGGTATAAGGTGCTTTAGTGACGAAACGGATGGCACTGTGATAGACTGCATCCAGTTTGCTGAGTAGAGTGTTGGAAGCCATTTTGTAGATGACATCGCCGAAGTCGAGGATCGGTAGGATAGTCAGTTTTACTAGGGTAAGCTTGGCGGCGTGAGTGAAGGAGGCTTTGTTGCGGAATAGAAAGCCGACTCTTGATTTGATTTTCGATTGGAGATGTTTGATATGAGTCTGGAAGGAGAGTTTGCAGTCTAGCCAGACACCTAGGTACTTATAGACGTCCACATATTCTAGGTCGGAACCATCCAGGGTGGTGATGCTAGTCGGGCATGCGGGTGCAGGCAGCGACCGGTTGAAAAGCATGCATTTGGTTTTACTAGCGTTTAAGAGCAGTTGGAGGCCACGGAAGGAGTGTTGTATGGCATTGAAGCTTGTTTGGAGGTTAGATAGCACAGTGTCCAAAGACGGGCCGAAGGTATATAGAATGGTGTCGTCTGCGTAGAGGTGGATCAGGGAATCGCCCGCAGCAAGAGAAACATCATTGATATACACAGAGAAAAGAGTCGGCCCGAGAATTGAACCCTGTGGCACCCCCATAGAGACTGCCAGAGGACCAGACAGCATGCCCTCCGATTTGACGCACTGAACTCTGTCTGCAAAGTAATTGGTGAACCAGGGAAGGCAGTCATCCGAAAAACCGAGGCTCCTGAGTCTGCCGATAAGAATATGGTGATTGACAGAGTCGAAAGCCTTGGCAAGGTCGATGAAGACTGCTGCACAGTACTGTCTTTTATCGATGGCGGTTATGATATCGTTGAGTACCTTGAGTGTGGCTGAGGTGCACCCATGACCGGCTCGGAAACCAGATTGCACAGCGGAGAAGGTGCGGTGGGATTCGAGATGGTCAGTGACCTGTTTGTTGACTTGGCTTTCGAAGACCTTAGATAGGCAGGGCAGGATGGATATAGGTCTGTAACAGTTTGGGTCCAGGGTGTCTCCCCCTTTGAAGAGGGGGATGACTGCGGCAGCTTTCCAATCCTTGGGGATCTCAGACGATATGAAAGAGAGGTTGAACAGGCTGGTAATAGGGGTTGCGACAATGGTGGCAGATAGTTTCAGAAATAGAGGGTCCAGATTGTCAAGCCCAGCTGATTTGTACGGGTCCAGGTTTTGCAGCTCTTTCAGAACATCTGCTATCTGGATTTGGTTAAAGGAGAACCTGGAGAGGCTTGGGCGAGGAGCTGCGGGGGGGGGGGCGGAGCTGTTGGCCGAGGTTGAAGTAGCCAGGCGGAAGGCATGGCCAGCCGTTGAGAAATGCTTATTGAAGTTTTCGATAATCATGGATTTATCAGTGGTGACCGTGTTACCTAGCCTCAGTGCAGTGGGCAGCTGGGAGGAGGTGCTCTT
Source organism: Oncorhynchus kisutch (assembly GCF_002021735.2). NCBI lineage: Eukaryota > Metazoa > Chordata > Actinopteri > Salmoniformes > Salmonidae > Oncorhynchus > Oncorhynchus kisutch. The sequence continues at coordinate 43,816 of NW_022263406.1, read as the reverse complement.
GTTCTCCATGGACTTCACGGTGTCCCAGAACTTTTTGGAGTTGGAGCTACAGGATGCAAACTTCTGCCTGAAGAAGCTGGCCTTAGCTTTCCTGACTGACTGCGTGTATTGGTTCCGGACTTCCCTGAACAGTTGCATATCACGGGGACTATTCGATGCTATTGCAGTCCGCCACAGGATGTTTTTGTGCTGGTCGAGGGCAGTCAGGTCTGGGGTGAACCAAGGGCTGTATCTGTTCTTAGTTCTGCATTTTTTTAACGGAGCATGCTTATCTAAAATGGTGAGGAAGTTACTTTTGAAGAATGACCAGGCATCCTCAACTGACGGGATGAGGTCAATGTCCTTCCAGGATACCCGGGCCAGGTCGATTAGAAAGGCGGCTGTACCTGGCACCAGTCGGCTGTACCTGGCACCAGTCGGCTGTACCTGGCACCAGTCGGCTGTACCTGGCACTAGTCGGCTGTACCTGGCACTAGTCGGTGAGGACACATTTCTGAAATGTGGCAAAAGGTCGCAAAGTTCAAGGGGGCCGAATACTTTCGCAAGGCACTGTATATTCCCTATATAGTACACTACTATAGACCAGAGTCCTATTCCCTATATAGAACACTACTATAGACCAGAGCCCTATTCCCTATATAGTGGTACTACTATAGACCAGGGCCCTATTCCCTATATACAACACTACTATAGACCAGAGCCCTATTCCCTATATACAACACTACTATAGACCAGAGCCCTATTCCCTATATAGTGGTACTACTATAGACCAGGGCCCTATTCCCTATATAGTGGTACTACTATAGACCAGGGCCCTATTCCCTATATAGAACACTACTATAGACCAGAGCCCTATTCCCTATATAGTACTACTATAGACCAGAGCCATATTCCCTATATAGTGCACTACTATAGACCAGAGCCCTATTCCCTATATAGAACACTACTATAGACCAGAGCCCTATTCCCTATATAGTGCACTACTTTTCACCAGAGCCCTATTCCCTATATAGTGCACTACTTTTCACCAGAGCCCTATAGGCCATATGCCATTTGGGAGTCAGACTAAAAACCACCAGTACAGCCGACTGGTGCCAGGTACAGCCGACTGGTGCCAGGTACAGCCGACTGGTGCCAGGTACAGCCGACTGGTGCCAGGTACAGCCGACTGGTGCCAGGTACAGCCGACTGGTGCCAGGTACAGCCGACTGGTGCCAGGTACAGCCGACTGGTGCCAGGTACAGCCGACTGGTGCCAGGTACAGCCGACTGGTGCCAGGTACAGCCGACTAGTGCCAGGTGCAGCCGACTAGTGCCAGGTACAGCCGACTAGTGCCAGGTACAGCCGACTGGTGCCAGGTACAGCCGACTAGTGCCAGGTACAGCCGACTGGTGCCAGGCAGTACAGCCGACTGGTGCCAGGTACAGCCGACTGGTGCCAGGTACAGCCGACTGGTGCCAGGTACAGCCGACTGGTGCCAGGTACAGCCGACTGGTGCCAGGTACAGCCGACTGGTGCCAGGTACAGCCGACTAGTGCCAGGTACAGCCGACTAGTGCCAGGTACAGCCGACTGGTGCCAGGTGCAGCCGACTGGTGCCAGGTGCAGCCGACTGGTGCCAGGTGCAGCCGACTGGTGCCAGGTGCAGCCGACTGGTGCCAGGTGCAGCCGACTGGTGCCAGGTGCAGCCGACTGGTGCCAGGTGCAGCCGACTGGTGCCAGGTGCAGCCGACTGGTGCCAGGTGCAGCCGACTGGTGCCAGGTGCAGCCGACTGGTGCCAGGTGCAGCCGACTGGTGCCAGGTGCAGCCGACTGGTGCCAGGTGCAGCCGACTGGTGCCAGGTGCAGCCGACTGGTGCCAGGTGCAGCCGACTGGTGCCAGGTACAGCCGACTGGTGCCAGGTACAGCCGACTGGTGCCAGTGCAGCCGACTGGTGCCAGGTGCAGCCGACTGGTGCCAGGTGCAGCCGACTGGTGCCAGGTGCAGCCGACTGGTGCCAGGTGCAGCCGACTGTGCCAGGTGCAGCCGACTGGTGCCAGGTGCAGCCGACTGGTGCCAGGTGCAGCCGACTGGTGCCAGGTGCAGCCGACTGGTGCCAGGTGCAGCCGACTGGTGCCAGGTACAGCCGACTGGTGCCAGGTACAGCCGACTAGTGCCAGGTACAGCCGACTAGTGCCAGGTACAGCCGACTAGTGCCAGTACAGCCGACTGGTGCTAACCAATGCTACCTGACAAACAATATAAAGTATCGATATAATATCCTCCCAAAATAATATTATGTTTTTCCCCCATCACTATCTACCATCCATTTCCACAACACAACATCAAAACCCAAGTCTACTTGAGGCTAATTCTGCTCACCGTCGCCCCCCTAGTGGACGGTTTTGTAGTCGTCTCCTGACGTCCTGCTTACCTGGATGGACGTCAGAATTCACAGTGGGTCATAAGCAACCTGGCTGAACAGGGAGAGGAAAGCATTGTGTTTACCCATGTCTGGGTTGACTCAGGTGTGTGTGTGTGTGTGTGTGTTTGTAGACATTCCTTTGTCTACTCTGAGGTGTGTGTGTGTGTGTGTGTGTGTGTGTGTGTGTGTGTGTGTGTGTGTGTGTGTGTGTGTGTGTGTGTAGACATTCCTTTGTCTACTCTGGGTTGTGTGTGTGTGTAGACATGTGTTTGTCGACTCTCAGGTGTGTGTTAAAGTCCTGCCCCACCCCTATAGGCCACTGTAGGACTGCTGAGTAAGGGAATACCTAAACACACACACCCTGGGAACTCTCTCTCTCTTTCTCATGGGAAGTGAAGAGGTATGTGTGTGATGTTTAGGAGAGTAAACACACAGACACACACCCTGGCAGAGGTAACCTTAACAATATGTTGCCTCAGAGGTAGTTGTGACGTTACCAGGAGACCTTAGCTACTTGGTTGTTATAGTGGTTGATTGCTATAAAATGTTTATATTTTTCTCTGTCTCTTTGTCTCTGTCTCTCTGTCTCGCTCTCTCTCTCTCTCTCTGCCTCTCTCTGTCTCTCTCTGCCTCTCTCTGTCTCTCTCTGTCTCTCTCTGTCTCTCTCTCTGTCTCTCTCTCTCTCTGTCTCTCTCTGTCTCTCTCTGTCTCTGTCTCGCTCTCTCTCTGTCTGTCTCTCTCTCTCTCTCTCTCTGTCTCTCTCTGTCTCTGTCTCGCTCTCTCTCTGTCTGTCTGTCTCTCTCTCTCTCTGTCTCTCTCTCTCTCTCTCTCTCTCTGTCTCTGTCTCTGTCTGTCTCTGTCTCTCTCTGTGTCTCTCTCTGTCTCTCTGTGTCTCTCTCTGTCTCTGTCTCTCTCTGTCTCTGTCTGTCTCTGTCTCTGTCTCTGTCTCTGTCTCTGTCTCTGTCTCTGTCTCTGTCTCTCTCTCTCTGTCTCTGTCTCTGTCTCTCTCTCTGTCTCTCTCTCTCTGTCTCTCTCTCTCTCTCTCTGTCTCTCTCTGTCTCTCTGTCTCTCTGTCTCTTTTTGGAACACCATTATTTTGGTCTTACTGAGATTTACTGTCAGGGCCCAGGTCTGACAGAATCTGTGCATAAGATCTAGGTGCTGCTGTAGGCCCTCCTTGGTTGGTGACAGAAGCACCAGATCATCAGCAAACAGCAGACATTTGACTTCGGATTCTAGCAGGGGGAGGCCGGGTGCTGCAGACTTTTCTAGTGCCCGCGCCAATTCGTTGATATATATGTTGAAGAGGGTGGGGCTTAAGCTGCATCCCTGTCTCACCCCACGACCCTGTGTGAAGAAATGTGTATGTTTTTTGCCAATTTTAACCGCACACTTGTTGTTTGTGTACATGGATTTTATAATGTCGTATGTTTTACCCCCAACACCACTTTCCATCAGTTTGTATAGCAGACCCTCATGCCAAATTGAGTCGAAGGCTTTTTTGAAATCAACAAAGCATGAGAATACTTTGCCTTTGTTTTGGTTTGTTTGGTTGTCAATTAGGGTGTGCAGGGTGAATACATGGTCTGTTGTACGGTAATTTGGTAAAAAGCCAATTTGACATTTGCTCAGTACATTGTTTTCATTGAGGAAATGTACGAGTCTGCTGTTAATGATAATGCAGAGGATTTTCCCAAGGTTACTGTTGACGCATATTCCACGGTAGTTATTGGGGTCAAATTTGTCTCCACTTTTGTGGACTGGGCTGATCAGTCCTTGGTTCCAAATATTGGGGAAGATGCCAGAGCTAAGGATGATGTTAAAGAGTTTTAGTATAGCCAATTGGAATTTGTTGTCTGTATATTTGATCATTTCACTGAGGATACCATCAACACCACAGGCCTTTTTGGGTTGGAGGGTTTTTATTTTGTCCTGCAACTCATTCAATGTAATTGGAGAATCCAGTGGGTTCTGGTGGTCTTTAATAGTTGATTCTAAGATCTGTATTTGATCATGTATATGTTTTTGCTCTTTATTCTTTGTTATAGAGCCAAAAAGATTGGAGAAGTGGTTTACCCATACATCTCCATTTTGGATAGATAATTCTTTGTGTTGTTGTTTGTTTAGTGTTTTCTCTCTCTGTCTCTCTCTCTCTGTCTCTCTGTCTCTCTCTCTGTCTCTCTCTCTGTCTCTCTCTCACTCTCTCTGTCTCTCGCTCTGTCTCTCTCTCTGTCTCTCTGTCTCTCTGTCTCTCTCTATCTGTCTCTCTCTCTGTCTCTCTCTCTCTCTGTCTCTCTGTCTCTCTCTCTGTCTCTCTCTCTGTCTCTCTCTCACTC